>NW_010105324.1:0-42962 GCF_000699245.1 Pterocles gutturalis | reverse complement strand
AATTGTATGAGGTTCAATAAAGTCAAGTGTCAGGTTGTGCACTTTGGTCACAACAACCCCCTGCAACGCTACAGGCTCAGGGCAGAGTGGCTGGAAAGCTGCCCAGCAGAGAGGGACCTGGGGGTGTTGGTCAACAGCCGGCTGAACATGAGCCAGCAGTGTGCCCAGGTGGCCAAGAAGGCCAACAGCATCCCGGCATACATCAGCAATAGTGTGGCCAGCAGGCCTAGGGATGTGATTATGCCCCTTTACTCAGCCCTGGTGACGACACATCTTGAATCCTGTGTTCAGTTTTGGGCCCCTCACCACAAGAAGGACATTGAGGCGCTGGAGCAGGTCCAGAGAAGGGCAATGAAGCTGGTGAAGGGTCTGGAGCATAGGTCTTGTGAGGAGCGGCTGAGGGAGCTGGGCTTGTTGAGTCTAGAGAAGAGGCTGAGAGGAAACCTTATCACTCTCTACAACTACCTGAAAGGAGGGTGTAGTGAGGTGGGTGCTGGCCTCTGCTCTAAAGTAACAAGTGATAGGACAAGAGGAAACAGTCTCAAGTTGCACCAGGGGAGGTTTAGGCTAGATATTAGAAAAAATTTCTTCACTGAGAGATTGATCAGGCATTGGAACAGGCTGCCCAGGGAAGTGGAGGTGTACAAGAAACGTGTAGATGTGGTGCTTAGGGACATGGTTTAATGAGTTAGGTGGTGTTGGGTTGAACTTCATGATCCTTGAGGTCCTTTCCAACCGTAATGATTCTATGATTTTATGATTCAAAGTGTATATTAGGCAGATTGAAGTAATTTGTTTGATGTTAACCCACAAATGTTACTATTGATAACTTTTATTTTCTTTAGGAAAATATTACTTTGAGTGTAGACTAGAAGATGCTAATACTAGCACTGATCAATAATGTGATTCAATTTAAAATGTATATAAAAACAGTCATTTATGAAAAACTTTATAATATAAATCTGTAATGAAGCAGTTTATCTTCTCATTAAAATGATAAAGTTTCTCTTTCCTCCTTTTTCCCTGTTTTTATGTTTTATTCCATTAGATGGAAAAATACAGTAAAAATCAAAGCATTTTCCCCTTTTTCCACAGACTGATACTACTTCTTTCTTTTCCTTCACTATTACAGATTTTGGAAAGGTCCAATAGCAAAAGAAAAACATCCGAAATATGAACAACAAAAAGCACTTTTCTACCGTATATAGTGTTAGTGGCAGAACCAAGAACTTGAAATACTAAAAAACCCAAAATATTTTAACCCTCTAACTAGAATCTCACTTTTCACTCCTTTGACTGAAAAAATAAATAATTTTTAAAGCGCTGTAGTCCCAGACTTCTAAGACAGCCAAGAAATGGAGAAGATAAATTTTCTACATATTTATAAGTCTAATTATAGTGGTTCATTGTCACATCCTAAGATCTGGAAACTGATTTAGGCAGCAGTTTCAATGAAAGGTCTGCCAACAAGAAAACAAATATTTTTCTCCATTAGCACATTTTTCTTTATCAGTTATCAGTGTCAGAGCAGGTTTGTTACCTATAGTCACATTTTTTTCTGATATTTTAATCACAATTCTATCAATTTCTGGTTCAGCAAGACAGAATTCCTCCTGAAACATCTTTTATTTAATAATAAGGTATAGAACAACACATGTACTAAAGTAAAGTAATGTAATTACCTGAGGCTGTCGAAACATTTTAAAAGAAACCACATAGTCAGTTTTTATCAACCCAAACATAGATTTAAGGTTAGACTGTGGTGGCTAAGTCACATCTGGTGAGTTGGCCCTGGCTGGATGCCAAATGCCCACCAAAGCTACTCTGTCACTCCCCCTCCTCAGCCGGACAGGGGAGAAAAATATGACAAAAGGCTCTTGGGCTAAGTTAAGGACATGGAAATGACTCAGCAGTTACCATCACAGGCAAAACAGACTCGACTTGGGGAAATTAATTTAATTTATTACCAACCAAAAGTCAGAGTAAGTTAAAGAGAAATAAACCCAAATCTTAAAACATTTTCTCCGCACCCCTCCCTTTTTCTCGGGCTCAACTTCACACCTAAATTCTCTACCTCCTACCTCTACCTGAGTGGCACAGGGGGATGGGGAATAGGGGTTGTGGTCAGTTCATCACATGTTGTCTCTGCTGCTTCTTTCTCCTTACACACTTCCCCTGCTCCATTGGACTCCCTCCCATGTGAGGCAGTCCTCCACAAACTTCTCCATTGTGGGTCCTTTCCACAAACTTCTCCATTGTGGGTCCTTTCCACAGGCTTCAGTTCTTCATGAACTGCTCCAATGTTGGTCCTTTCCACAGGATGCAGTCCTTCAGGCACAGTCTGCTCCAGTGTGGGTCCCCCACGGGGTCACAAGTCCTGCCAGCAAACCTGCTCCAGCCTGGGCTCCTCTCTCCTCTGAGTCACAGGTCCTGCCAGGAGTCTTCTCCAGCATGGGCTTCCCACAGGGTCACAGCCTCCTTTGGGCACATCCACCCACTTTGGCGTGGGGTCCTCCCTGGGCTGCAGGTCTATCTCTCCTCCCCCATTCCCCCCATGGCTGCAGGGGCAGAGCTGCCTCACCATGGGCTGCACCACGGGCTGCAGGGGAATCTCTGCTCCAGTGCCTGGAGCAGCTCCTCCCCTTCTTCACTGACCTTGCTGTCAGCAGTGTCGTTTCTCTCACACAGTCTCACTCTTCTCTCTGGTCTGCTGTTGCACAGCAGTTTTTTCCCATCTTAAATATATTATAACAGAGGTGTTACCACCGTCACTGGTTGGGTCGGTTTTGACCAGTGTCTCTGTCAGATATGGGGGAAATTTCTGGCCTCTTCTAAAAGAAGCCAGCTCTGTAGCCTCCCCCAAAACCTTGCCATGGAAATCCAATACACCACATTGTTTCAGAATAATTTTCTTCCCTGTTTCTAAACGGTCAAATAAATGCCCTTATTTCTCCCTGCAGCTGAACACCAGTGATGTAACATGATGCCACTGGAAGTCTTGCATGTGAGCTCTCAGACTGTTGCACAGGCATTGGACCCCCATTCAGAACATTATTAAACATTAACCCACTCAACAATATAAGGCCTAAAATGTTACATGCCTGATCGTTAATGAAATATTGTTTTGCCAATCAACAGGGTTAGCACAGAGGACACAGGCACCAAAAAAAAAGTAAACTTATTTTTACTTATGTCCAAAGTGACAAAGTAATGAGGAAAATAGTAGAGAGAAAATAAAGCAAGATAAGGTAAAGCAGCAAGACAACAAGCAAACTACTATAGCAAGCACAAAATAAGGTAATGCACCTAATCATTACTACATAGAGTTAGTGATAGTGATTAAGAAAGATACATCACCAATTGCCCTATATTACCATCATCCAGATCCACAGACGCTGGCAGCCCGTTTACAGCGAAGGATTTGGAGAACTCACCCCGGCAATTGGGCAATCTCTATACAGTGCGTCCACTGTATAGAGGAGGCTTCCAAATTTCCCTGCCAACGGTCCCTGCTTTTATACAGTTAAATAAACAACTTTCTATCTTAAGCTATGGAAAACATCTGGTGTAGTTTTTTTTTTTTTCCGTGTTAACTTTTTCCCGCACTTGGCCACAACCCGAGAAAAAGTTAAGAAGAAGTAAAGGTATCTGGTTATCTTTGATTATGCATCTCTAAACAAAGCCTGTCACTGCCCTGCTATATTCTGTCACGTAGAGGTCTGTTTGAAGGTTTGAGATAGGTATATCTGGTTTTGACAAGTGGGGCTACTGTTACACAACTATTATTTTACAGCAAGGATTACAGCAGTGCTCTATAAGTGTTACAACAGAAGCTTTTGTAAATTGTCATGTATTCACAAGGTTATACATTGCATATATGATCAATATGATACATATTAGGTATATAGTTAGGTTGTGAGGTTCACCTAGAGGTCAGCTTTGGTTCAGGGCCTCACTGCTCAAGCCCTAGTATTTCAAATATCCAACATTGAATTATGTACTTCCTTTCCATTTATTTTGAATAAGATCTGGAATTCACAGCAGCCACCCTGGCAATTCCCGATAGATCCCTAGCAATCGATTGTTAAGTGCCAAAAGAACGATTTGTCAGACCCCTCTCAGATCAACTTTCACAGCCCACCTGAAGGTGCATTTTTTATTCCTCTCAGACAGGGATTTAAAACTTAAAAATATTTCAGGAGAGCAGGCATTTAAGTGATGGGAGACTTGAAGTACACATTACCCAGCAACCAGGCGCCGTTCTGTGACCTTTTGCTACAATTTAGGATACTCAGTTATCTTCTTATAGTACACACACACTGATGAAGTAGACTGCTGGTCTTGATGCCAATAGCTTCAGCGTGAGAAAGGAACTGATTTTATTCACAAACCAATCTGTTCTCGTAGTAAGAGAGAGAATGAAAAACAAAGATAATAAGCCAAGGCAGTTGCTAGGTTGCTAAGGTCAGTGCAAAATAAACCTTGTATTTACAGAAATTAAGTTATTTAAAATATTAAAGGATATGTTTTGACAGTAGTCGATTAACACAAATAGACACAAATTGGTTTTTTGTTGTGTGTGATTGACCAAGCAGATGATCATCTGTCTAAAATGCAAGCTTTGTGGCCTATTCCGAGAAAGAAAGAAAACAACAAAAAAAATCTTAGTTTTATATTCTCTTTCTTGACAATATATTCTGATTTGTAACTAGTTCTCCATCTGATTAGGTAATTTCTTGACTGGAAGAATATGTATGGCTCTATTTCAGCCCAGGCATTCTTGAGTTTCAAGGCTGGTTTCTTCTGACAACTGTATTTCCAAAAGATGTGACGGATTCTCATGTTTTGATTAATTTAAGTGCACTCTTGTCGTGGATTGGCCATGGCTACTAGTCAAGCTCCCACACAGCCACTCACTCTTTCTCTCTGGCCCCTACCCTGCCCAGCAAGACAGAGGAGAAAATATGAAGAGCAAGGGCAAGAGAACTCGGTTAAACACCCACAAGGAACCCATTCTCCAGTTACTTCCATGGGCAAAAAACGGATTTGACTTGGGGAATTTAACTTAATTTAAAACATTTAATTACTAATTCAAATATCAGGAAACAAAGACAGGCATTTAAAGACTTAGGAAAAACACCTTTCCTAGACTTAACTTCACTCCAAACACCTCCATCTCCTCTTCCCAGCCTCCACTCTCCTTGTTATCACCACAGATTACACTGTGTCCCTTAGGTTAGGCAGTGCAGGAGGTTGGGGTATGGGCACAGTGTTTTTCTTCTGCTGCTCCTTGTTCCTTACTCTTTTCTTTCCTTGCTCCTGCCTTCTTACTCATTTTCTTTGTTCCACTATGAGTTACCGAAGTGCTGCAGTCACTCTGGGGGATGAACTTGCTCCACCATGGAGACCACCTACTGCTCCAGCCTCTTGTTCCTCTCTGGTGGTATTTTCTACTCTTTCTTGAATAAGTTTTCATAGAAGCACTATAAACTCTTCTGACTGGTTCAGAGATTCCACCAACTTGTCTGATGGGCTCAGCTATGTCTTGCAGTGGGTCTGTTGTGGAGCCAACTGGAACCAGCTGTGTCCAGCACAGGGCAGCTGTGTCAGATGCACCCACACTGACAAAGACCAGAAGCTTAAGACTGTGATTACCATGACTGATGTCCTGTATATGGTCACCAGAAGATGGGGTCCCCAGCCAATGAGGGTCAACACAACCGTATTTGACCACAGATCAGATTTGACTAGCACATAATTGTAGTACTGTTGGAGGGCAAACTCAAGTGGGTCCTCCTTGGAGCAGCAGCTCTGCAGTTGGGGACTCTCCCCTTTGGCTGGGACACCACCTAAGGAAACTCCTCTAGGCTGAGAGCCCTCCCTTTTACTAGGTGAGTGAACACACGTTTTGGATTGTTAGCCTTAGAACTTAAGAATCCTTAAGGTAGTGTGTAGTAATTAATTTATAAGGAATATTTTGAATCTGTGGATTGTTAATGTTGTCAGGGTCTTAAAGCAATTTTGGCTAAAGCAGATGTAAGCTTAAATTTGTTATCAGTTTGTTATAAATAAATCCTGTAGGAGTTTATCGCATTGTCTAAATTTCAGTGAGTTTCTGCGACAGCAGCACATGGCCTCTTCTCTCAGAAGCCACCCTGAAGCCACCCTGGCTACCAAAAATCTCGCCACAGACACCAAGTACTGCTTTATAGGAATCTTGTGTTAAATTATATTCTTCACGAGATAAAATTGCTTTAACTTCTTAGACCATTAAAACTTTATCTTTTGGAGTGAGCACGACTTATAGGGACACAGACAGAGAGTGCAAAAAAAGGTAGGAGGGGAGTGAATATCAGCTTTTGAGGAGGAAAATGAAGAGTTGGAATTAACATTTCAATTTCTTCTACATGGGTAAATAAATCTGCTGTTTGCTTCAGTTTTCTGTAATCTAATATTTTATCTAAGATTTTATAATCTGAGATTGGATGTTTTCTTTCAAAAGCAAATGCAACTTTAATCAGTAAAAAGTCAGAAATCCATGAAATAATTGTTCTATTTCATCCTTCTGTCCTGGAGAGTTTAACAAATGTCAGTATGATAAATAATTTTTCACAAAAAAGAACATAGAGGCACAAAAAAAGGAAACAATCTATTGTAATTGCTGGGATAAACCCAGAATCCAAGTCTCATTCGAGAAGACAAATTGTACAGATGTCACCAAACCAGTTTATTCACTGATAGCTCTTAACAGTGAATAAGAAGAAAAGAACACTTTTTCTGAAGTAGCTATTCTGAACAGTCTTAATACCTGCCTTACAATGAGGTGAATCATGCCCTAGACTCCACTGACTATATCAACCAGATTTTGTTGATTATGAATTAAGACCTGCATAAAAAGCCTGGATAGTTACATCTAAACTCTATACTTAGTAAGACAAATCCCACCTTAAGACTTTGAAATCATTATGCAATACATTAAACACTTTTTTAGCTTCTTTCCTCTTCACTAAAAAAAAATAAGTGAAAGTCATTGTAAGAAGTGCCTTGTTTTCTTTAAAGCTTTATATTGCTGCATCTTCTAGGTTTTTTTGTTGGATTTTTGGTTGGGGTTTTTTTTTGTTTGTTTTGCTTTTCATTTTTACTAGGAAATAGTAGCCTACGAAAACCTACAGGAAGAGAGAGACGATAATATAGCAAGGCAATTTTTGGTCTTTCATTAATGAGTTGATATATTTCTCACTGGAACCACTTATAAAAATTATTTTATCTTGCCTTATATTTGCTAGATAGTTGTAACAACGAATTAATTTGATTATTACTGCTGCTTACTCCTCTTTCTATATGCTTCGTTCCTCTTCTGGATTTCAATATACGCAAATATCAGCCTATAATTTCTCTATGCACCATGAAACTAGTATCTTGTGATGGAATGCTAGTTTAATTGAGCCTACTTTGAAGTGGATGTTGAGCTATCATTCCAAACAAAGTTTCAATAAATCCTGTGTAGTTCCTTAAAGAATATTCTTTGCCAAGTCAGAAACTTCTTCATTATTTTAGTTTGATACTTTTAGATATAACAAGACAACTCTTTGTATCAAACACTTCTTCAAACATTAAATGGTCATGCTAGGGGGAAAAAAACCCTCACCTTCTATGTTCGTTAGTTCAGTGTTTCCAAGAATATTAGTGTTATAAAAGGTCAATGTGCATCTGGTACTGAGGTAGATGGGTAAAGAAAAAGTTTGTATATCAGAACTAATTACTGTACCTGTTATTTGTAACTAGGCCTCTACAAACCATTTATCACAAAAAAAAAAAAAAAAACAAAACACAACCCACACAAATTGGACTCTCATATTGTATGTTGACAGAAGCATGATTTCTTTACTGAAATTCCTAACAAAACCCAAAAATTCTCTAGGAAGAGTTTGCATGACCCTGCCCCATAATGGATGAGATCCCCTGTCCTGCTATTGTTTTCTGGGACTGTCTGGCTGGTTTTATCATCAAAGTATAACTGACTGACAGTACCAACTATTCATGAGCCTTGAAAAGGTCAACAAGATGCATCTGGAATATGCATCTGCAATTGAACTTCTGCTTGAAAGGTGGATTAAAATAATGGAACTGTAAATAAGGGGGTGCAACAAAATGTAATAAGAAAGAAAATCTGAATGACTTCGATTAAATCAAACCACTGAAACAGGCTGTTTAATTCTCCAACTTTTCTGCCATAGAAGCCACGAAATGTGTCGTCTTACACTGCACCTATACTTACAAGATTTTTCATGATCAATGTTATTGCCTACAACAGAGAAAACAGTAAGATTTAGAGACTTCATTCTCTAACAATAAGAAGGAAATTCTCAAAATATATAAACTTCATAACTGAAAAGCTACCATGCTGAAGTTGAAAGATTCCAACTTAAGGAGCAGTACTCTGCACAGTATCCAGAGGAGAGGATAATCTGAGAGATGTACTGGCAGATTACAGACACTTCCAGGATAGCTAACCATCCTCTAGCAACTAGATCAGCATGAAAATAAATTAATAAATTTGTGGAGTTGTTTGGGTTTGTCCCCAAAGAAGGAAGTACAGTAGAGATGAGTTGAAAGCAGACTTCTGAGAAAGACTGAGCAATAGAAAGGAAGAAATAAAAAACAAGCCAGAAAAGTGCGTGAGTACTATCACAGAAGGGTAAGTCTATCATCTTTTAGGCTTCAGAATTACAGTTACACAAAAGCGTAACTTTCACACTGACTGGCACAGAATCTTGAGTGTCAAGGCAAGGTGAACAGGACTTCTAATACTTCCTACGAAAACTGAATAGCAAGCTGTTTATCCTCAGTGCATCTGTGATATGAGTCAGCCCTGACAGGACTTGAATCTGTGATCAAAAGGGGCACAAAAAACAAAGTTATTAATGGTATAACTGAAGCAAGCACAAGTAAATCTAAGCATTTCCCCAAGGAGTTTACTGAAATAAATACAGAATATAAAGTAATGCTTTCCAGCTTTGCATATTCCAAAACCTCACAAAGATTCTATTACATCTGCAAAAGATTTATTCCATGAACACTAGAATATTGAAGGTTTGGTCACATTTTAATTGATTATTATTGTATCTTTACACAAATGTTTGAGGGTGATTGAAAAACAAATGAATCATAGAATCATAAACTAGTAGAATGGTTTAGGTTGGAAAGGACCTTAAAGCCTTTTTGATGCAGCCCAGGATACAGTTGGCTTTCTGGGCTGTGAAGGCACATTGCTGGCTCTTGTTGAGCTTCTCATCAACCAACACCCCCAACTCCTTTTCCTCAGGACTGCTCTCAATCTCAACCCATCCTGTATTTGTGCTTGGGATTGTCTCAACCCATCTGCAGGACCTTGCACTTGGCCTTGTTGAATTTCATAAGGTTTGCATTGGTCCACCTCTCAAGCCTCTCCGGGTGCCTGTGGATGGCATCCCTTCCCTCCAGCATGTCCACCACACTACACAGCTTGGTGTCATCAGCAAACTTGCTGAAGGTGCACTCAATGCCACCGTCCACTTTGCCAACAAAGATGTTAAACAACACTGGTCCTAGTACCGACCCCTGTAGAACACCACTTGTCACCGGTCTCCACTTGGACATTGAGCCATTGACTACAACATTTTGAGTGCAGCTGTCTAGCCAGTTCCTTATCCAGCAGGGGATCCTTCCATTGAACCCATGTCTCTCCAACTTAAAGACAAGGATGTCATGTGGGACTGTGTCAAAGACTTTGCACAAGTCCGAGTAGACGGTGTCCGTTGCCCTTCCCTTATCCACCAATGCTGTGGCCCCATCATAGGAGGTCACCAAATTTGTCAGGCACGATTTGCCCTTGGTGAAACCATGTTGGTTGTCACCAGTCACCTCCTTATTTTCCATGTGCTTTAGCATAGTTTCCAGGAGGATTTGCTCTCTGATCTTGCCAGGCACAGAGGTGAGACTGACCGGCCTGTAGTTTTCCGGATCTTCCTTATTTCCCTTGTTAAAAAATGGGGGTTATGTTTCTCCTTTTCCAGTCCACAGGAACTTCACCAGAGTGCCACAACTTCTAAAATATGATGAACAGTGGCTTGGCAACTTCATCTGCCAGTTCTTTCAGGACCCACGGATGCATCTCATCAGGTCCCAAGGACTTGTGCACTTTATATATTTGAGTTCTACCAACATGGTAGATTAGATTAGATTAGATTAGATTAGATTAGATTAGATTTGTCAGAGTTGTTAGATTTGTTAGATTTTTATATTTATTGTAGTTATAGGTATTTTAGCTATTAGAGTTACATTATTTGACACCATATGTGTTTGGATGTGTGGATTTTTACATTATATGGAGACTAATACATAAGAAAGATTTTGCTTCTGTCTGTTGCAAACTATTCTTGAAATCCCAAATATTTATATTCTTTCAAGGCTTCAAAGACTAACAAAGCTACATTTAATTTTTTCTTGGTTCTCATTAAATGTAATTAAATGCAACTCAAGTCAAACATGCTTCAGGGGAGGACAGATCTGGATGACTTTAATGGAATCTAGATTTCATACATTGATATTCTTCTCATCAGCACACTAAATATTGACACTGCCTTACACTACATGAAGAACTAAACTTTTCTAGGATACATATATGGCCAGCAGCTACATGTGAGTGTAAAACACATGTTTTCAGCAGTGTCTAAACTGCAGTGAAAATATTGCTGTATCCCATGGACCCAGTGCCTTCACTCTTCAGATGATCATTCTCTTCTTGTCAGATTTTTTGGCCTTCTTTTCAGTAATTCCATAGATCATTGCTAACTTTGTTTGTATTTACAAAGGTAAAAATTAAAATTATAATTTAATCAACGTCATTATTTATGAATTTTACCCAGCATAAAATTACTGTGGGTGCTGCAAGATACTGCTGTCTCACTATGTAGCACAAGCAATTTTTCTTTTGATTAAATAAATTTCTGAAACTTCTTGGTTTGTGTCCATGAAAGTTTTTAGCAAGTCCACAATTACTTTTCTCTTCTGCTGACTTTTATTCAGCATAATAAATTGTTAGCCATTTTTCTAAACCTCTACTCTTTTCTAGGTTGTCTCCAACTGGTGCATAATTTCCTAGATGTATGGTAAGTAAAATGAGACAAAATACCAACTTGAAAACTTGCCAGTCCTGGGCATGTTGGCCAGTTATTTCATACATATTAAAGATTATGCTATTCATAGATCACAATACGATATTAGGAGCTTTTTTTTTTTTTTTTTTTTTTTGCAACAGCATGATTTTTTCTATGTGTGTTCAGGTTGTGATCCACAATAATCCAATTACATTTTGTTGAAATACATTGCATTACTTTCTATCAAAATAATTCTGGTTTTCAGACCAAATCACCAAAACTTTCCCAAAATCATATCTTCAGAGTTATGACATATATATATATATATGATCTACTCTGCCACTGAAGTAATTAATTACATTATTAAATTGTACCAGACCCTGGAGATAACATGCAGAATTCATCATAAGAACAGCTACAGTAACCTTCACTTAACTCACAAAATGCTTGATGTTGAATGGGACGTCTGGAGGTCATCTGGTTCAATCCCCTGCTCAAGCAGGGACACCTTGAGTAGGCTGCCCAGGACCATGACCAGACAGATTTTTAGTATTTCCAAGGAAGGAGACTCCCAGCCTCTCTGGGAAAACCTGTGCCAGTGCTCAAGTCACCGTGACAGTTAAAAAAATGTTTTCTGATGTTCAGAGGGAACCTCCTGTGTTTCAGTTTGTGCACATTGTGACTCTGGTCCTGTCACTGGACACCACTGAAAAGAGCTTGGTTCTGTCTTCTTTGAACACTCCCTTCAGGTAATTATGTATATTAATAAGGTTTCCCCTGAGCCTTCTGTTCTCCAGGCTAGAGTCCCAGCTCTTTCAGCCTTTCCTCATGTGAGAGATGATCTATTCCCTTAATCATCTTTGTGGCTCTCTGTTGGATTTTCTCCAGTATGTCAATGTTCTTGTCCTGGAGAGCCCAGAAGTGGACACAGTACTCCAGGTGTGGCCTTACCAGTGGTCACCAGAAGGGAAGGATTACCTCCCTCAACCTGCTGGAAATACTTGTTCTAATGCAGCCCAGGACACCATTAGCCTTGTTTGCTGCAAGGGCACAGCCCTGGCTCGTGTTCAACTTGGTGTCCACTAGAACCCCTAGATCTCTTTCTGCCAAGCTGTTTTCCAGCTGGGCTGGCTGTCCCTCAGCAAATATTGGTGCATGGGGTTGTTCCTCCTCACATATAGGACTTTACACTTCTCCTTGTTGAACTTCATGAGATTCCCATCAGCCCATTTCTCCAGCCTGGTGAGATCCATCTGGGCAGCAGCAGGAACCTATGGCATAACAGTCACTCCTCTCAGTTTTGTGTCATCAGCAAACTTGCTAAGGGTACACTCTGCCCCAGATCATAACTGAAGTGTGACCAGCAGGTCGAGGGAGGTTACTCTCCCCCTCCGCTCTCGTGAGACCCCACCTAGAGTACTTCACCCAGCTCTTGGGCCCCCAACATAAGAAGGACATGGACCTGTTGAAGTGACTCCAGAGGAGGACCACAAAGATGATCAGAGGGCTGGAGCACTGCCCATAGGAGGACAGGTTGAGAGAGAAGCTTTCCTACTGGAAAGATGGGGAGGCACATTTTATCAGGGAGTGTACTGAAAGGACAAAAGGTAATAGTTTTAAGCTGAGAGAGGGTAGATTTAGATTAGACATTAGAACGAATTTTTTTCCTGTGAGGGTGTTGAGGCATGGGAACAGGATGCCCAGAGAAGTTGTGGATGCCCCATCCCTGGAGGTGTTAAAGGCCAGGTTGAATGAGACTTTAAGCAACCTAGTCTAGTGGAAGATGTCCCTGCCCATGGCAGGCGGGCTAGAAATAGATGCTCTTTGAGGTCCCTTCCAACCCAAACCATTCTATAATTCTATGTTAAATAGGACTAGACCCAGTATTGATTCCTGGGGTACATCACTAGTACTGGCCTACAACTAGACTTTGTTCCACTGATCACCACCCTCTAAGGCCAATCCATTCAGCCACTTTTTAGTTCACGTTACAAACTGTTCATCCAGCCCAAACTTCAGAAGCTTCTCTATGAGGATCCTGTGTAAGACAATATCAAAGGCCTTACTGAAGTCCAAGTAGACAATAACCACTACTCTGCACTCATATACCAAAACAGTAATTTAATCATAGACAGTGATCAAGTTGGTCAAGAATGACTTCTCCTTGGCAAATCCATGCTGATTTCTCCTGATAATTTTCTTACTCTTAATCTGCCTGGAAATGGTTTCCCGGACTAGCTGCTTCATCCCCTCCCAGGCACTGAGATGAAGCTGACCAGTCTGTAGTTTCCTGGAATAACAATAACAGATTCCTGCAAAAAGAATGAAATTAAGGACAGGTATACAATTCCACTTCCCCAGAATACTCTCCCAGATTCAAACAACTGGTAGCTGAGGAACTTCCTTAGTGAGAGATGATGTTTTACCATCCAATATCAATAGAATATAGGCAATAGAATCTTCTGTCATGGATTTTTCTTTCACTTTTTGAACCTGAGTAACAATCACAGACCTCCTACTACATTCCTGGATTTTAACAATGAGCTATTACAATTTATGCCTGGATAGCATTTGGTCAATAAACTTCACACACGTAAAATAATCCCTCTAGAATTTAGACAGAAGATATCACTTAGAAGATGCTACTTTTCCTCCCTTGCTTCCGAGAATACTAGAAGAAAAACTGTAACATCACATTTATTGAGGGTTCTGGGTTTCCTACCCACAAGGACTATCAATCTGTTGCTGAAGAAAATGAGACCAAGTCGAGATAGCTTGGTTGCACAATGTCCATGTGGACTATTACTCATCTGCTTTTTCCTCTGTAGTGCTTATAACTAGTTACTAATTTTAATCTTCTTTGTAAAGGTCTTCAAGATCAATTAATAAAATATATAGGAGTGTGGTATCAAAAACTATTTTCAATTACTGTTTAGGTTTTCCCTTGTGCTCCTGACGGTTCTCTAGGTAAATGCAGGGAGACATTAATACTGGAAAAGTAAGCTTTCTATCAGTAACATATAAGAACAAGGATGCATTAATTCCAATATTTCTATCACATCTGTGATTTTTAAAATCACATTATCTTGTGTATCTTTCACATGCTTGTCATTGTGTAAAGAAGAAAAGATAAATATGACAATAAGGCTGGAATTCTAATTCTAATTCAAGAATAGAACTGAATGCAGAACAGATAATCGAAGGTAAGAAACCTGGGGAGAAATTATGTTTATTGGAACCCCCAAAAAATTAAAAAGCCCCAAGAAACCCAAACCTCTTACACTCCTGGGGATAATTAATCAGATATTCCTAAATATCTGATAAATAATTTAATTTAGTAACTTTTTCTAATATAAGGAGATTTTTTTTTTTTTGGGGGGGGGAGGGGGGGGGAAAAGGGAAGTAAAAAAAAATAGTGGCTTTCCTGTGTTTGATACTAACTTATTACTTGTGCACAGACACATTGCATTCCACTGAATTCATAAATCTTGCATAACTTTCCATCTTCAAAGCCACTGGTATGAGCAGAGTGCTTCTGGATTTGTAAACACATGTAACAGGAAAATGAAGCAATTTCTAAACACACTGCTGAATTAACAAAATTAATAGAGAAATATAATCTCAGACTGAGTTTAAATGGTAAGATGTCCATGAAGTGTGCTCCATTAAATTAAGCAAAAATTAGCACAAACTGTGATGGATTTGGCCCTAAAATAGGCGTAAAACATTGCACAGCAGGAAAGGAATAGTAATAGTGATCAATTATTTCAGAAAGTAACAGTTTTGCATGACTTGTAAAAAATACAAATGGTAGATCAACTAGGAAGCAGCATTGGGACAATGTGTGCTTTTGTAGAGAAACAGAGTTACAGCGTACATACATGTGGTTCATTTACCAAAGGATTTCTGAATAACCTTGCAAATGACAACACACAGTCCACTGAAAAATTACAGCAGCTCTCCAGCTGCTTAGCTGAGGATATGATAAATGGCATGCTGTTTGGATTTCTTTACAACTAGAAAGGATGAGATTCAAAATTGAGCTGAATATTTGCCTGCTCTTTCTGTAATTTCACAGTAGGGTTATCAGAGACTATTCAGTCTGGACTAATTGAAGAAAAGTTCAGTGCTGTTGGAAATAGGTATTTGTGAAGTAATGTTTCCTCTCAACCAGGAAGACGAATTAGTCTTTGTCTTATACTTGAAATGATCACAGTAACACCTCTACAGAAAGGAGGTAATATGTTAGAATACTCAGTTAAGTGTGATATGTGGTAAGTTATCCCTATAAAGCTTAATGCACTGGTAGAACAGCAACTACATGAAAGACATTTGAGAACTGTGATACCATTCCTTACCAACAGCTGTGCAATGGTAGGATTGATAGAAAAATGGAGGACATAGCAAAATAAAGCCATGGCACACAGTAAACAAAAAAATTTTTACAATCTTGACACTGGCAAACAGTTCTGCAGATCTTTTGTTTCATAATTTGATATCAATATCCAGTAATCATGCCAATATTTTACAAAAGCCTAGAACATACAGTCTATCCCATATCTCTAATCGGTTAACAGCAACAAGAGCACAGACAGTCTGAAAGCAGGATATCTTTGAAGAAATTGTATATGGAAGAGAAGTTTGGATCCACCATCTATTGGATTAAAGGGAGGTTGCACATCCTAGATATCTATTTCTAAACCAGAATAATATGAGGCTTTTCACATTTAAAAGTAAAACCATTTTGAATGGTTTGAAGAGTTGCCTTTCCATCTTTATCAAAACCTTTGTTTAGAAGTTTCAATACCTATTTTCACTCAGTGACTGGACTTTAACCCATCAAGAACCAGAAGTCGGAATAATATTTCAAACAGAGTTTACATTTAGTATCTTTTCATTATCAGCTGACAGCTTCCAGATACTTTCATTCTCCATAAAGGCTAAAATTTGGTAATGTTTTATGCTATTTTCAAATCTATTTCAAAACTTATGAAATTCTTATCAAACAAATAGAAAGGCATTTTTACAGGAATATGTCTCTTCTTGAAATGACTGGTTCCTAGCACCAAACAAATACACAGAGCAGCATAAAGTAATAGTGATTAATTTTTTGTCTCCATTCCTCTCATTTTTGTGATTATTGTACAGGGGAGTACACAGTAGTTAAACTCTAAATCCTTGATGCTTGATCCTGACTGCAACAGAGCCCAAGAACTGAAGAAAGAGTTTCTTCCAGAGCTGACAATTATGACATAAAGAAAGTGGAAGATTTTAGGAAAATTCTTATCTGCTCAATTAGGGAAGGTCATACTGTACTGCTACAGCTGCTGGAAGAAGCTTTAACACAAAAGATTTTTTTCACACTCTCAGAAATCAGATGGCTTCATTGCTTTAACTTGGCCAAGAAATAATAAAAACTGACTGTCAAGTGCAGCAGCAATCATGGGTGCACATCTGGTTTTTACTCAATCTCAATTATACCTGTGTAAATTAAAAATAACTGGATCGAGGTTATTCCATTTAGAGCAACTTAAAACCAATGTAAGGTTAGAATTAGGCCAGTCATTTTAAAAAAAAAAAAATTGTCAAGTTAGAGTGTATCTCGCATAGATTTTTTTCTACTCCTCTTGACTCATTTCCTAAATCTTAACAATGTCTTTGTGAACATTTATTAAATGCTAAATCATGGTACAGTACAGATGAAACTCCTTTGTTTGAAACTCTCCAGTCCTAAACCAGCTAGAAGACAACATATGCTTGGCTGCTTCTTTAAAACAGACTTTGCTATTCCACAGCTCAAAATTATATAAATGGTAATTTCAACTTTAGATGAGATCTGCAATGAAAAGATATGTTAGAGGTCAGATATAGACAAAAACCTGAGCCAGCAATAAATAAAATATTTCATTTCACCTGAAAAAGTATGTTTATATTACACCTGTGCTTTGATCCCTCACTTAGATACTATTCTTTCAGTCCAAAAAAAGGCCCTTAATGAGTAACATGTGTTGGCAAGTCCGCACCACTTCTGACATCAATATAGCCATTATAGTCATACCAGCTTCTAAAACACATAGGCAGGGGTCTATATTTTAAAATATCCTTGCTCTTTGGTAAAGAGTTATTTTGTATAGTTATAACTGTTTATATTGACTGAGCTCTCTGGTAATTTAATACTCCTCACTCCTGATAAAAACTCTCTGCACACCTTCCGAGAGAGCATCAACCACCCTTGTAGCCCTCATTCCGAAATTCTTTGGGTCCTTTCAAGTAATGTGTCCTTCCCTAGAGTTTTTAACATGTGTACACAGATAATATTCAAACGTAAAACAATTTATTTCACCTCTTGTCTTACACTTCTTTGTTTACCCTAAATCAGTCAAACAATTGATTAGTGCATTATTGAAGTATAACTACAATAACAGTTGCAGTACAGTGAAACTGAATTGTAAGTAGATACCTTACAAAGGCTATATCTCATCCCTCAGGCTGGGGATTACATGGGTAGAGATTCCTCCTATGCATAACACTTCATAAATGATTCAGGACATTGTTTAGTATTTTAGAAACAGAGAAAGAGTAATTATGTTTTGAAATACTGTTTTTCTAATTTGAATTTAAGAGTAACCATGTGGCTTTCATTCAAGTTTCACCAATTGATTGTTATTTTTTCTGGAGGTAAACTGCTTGCTATAATTAGTGCTTCTCCCAGGTGGTTGTAAGTTTTACAAATAGCATTTACTCAGCATGTCATCATAGGTCTCACTGGCCATGATAGCAGCATGGGGTCAAATTAATACAGATTAAATGGTCTTGAAAAAATTCGTCAGTATTAAATTTATCTCTCCAGCTATTTTCTCTTACAAATAAGTCTGATGTAGAAATAGGAAAAAAGAAAAACTCCACCAAATGCAAATAATGTTTGTTGTCTTCCAATTGTCTTGACTTGCCAAAGGATTATTCATACCTATTCTTGTCTTTATTTTATATGGATCAGGCTTCATCTTTCAAGTGTTGTAAATCCATGACAAGGTTTTTCAATGCAGTATTTAAAGTGCCCGCTAGAGTATACCATACTTAAATGGTTGCTCACAGAGCCAAAACACCAGTTCAGCTGTCTTCTTGGTTTCAACAGTATGAACTTCACTATTCTTTCCAGTCCATCACATCTTATCTCAGCCACAGCAGTATGGAATTAATAATACTAACATTTAATTTGCTCTTTTTACTGTACCTGAACTCATGGGTTAAGATAAGAACAATTCAATAACTAAACTACAATAATATTGAAAATAATAATAATGAAGATAATAATAGTAATCTATACAAATATACAAATGAGTGATACACAGTGATACTGCTCACCACCCGATGACCAAGGTTCAGCCCATTCCCGGCTAACAATCCTGGACCAGAGAGAATCCTGAAACCACAGTCCCAGGAAAATAAGAGCCCAGATGTCTGAGACACCCAGACGACCCTGAGAGAAGGATGACCCAGAAGGAGACAACCTGGAGCAAGAGACCACTTGTAGTGAGCTGAATCAAAAGAGAGAGCTCTTGCCAACAGAACCTCATCTATATACTGGGCATGATGTGCATGATACGGAATATACCATTGGCCAGTTTGGGTCTCAATCCTAAACCCAAGGTCGAATCCCAGGCTAGTAATTGGGGCTGTGCTCCCTCCCAGCTTCTCCTGCACCTGCAGACACTGGCACAGCAGAGAAGCTGAAAAGTCCTTGACTGTCTTGGCAGCAACTATAAACATCAGTAAGGTTTCAGCCTTCTCCTCAGCATAAATCCAAAACATAGCCTCACACTAGCTACTATGAAGAAAGTTAACTCTGTCTCAGCTTAAAACAGGACATATTAACATTTAATTTGCTCTTTTTACTGTACCTGAAAGCACAAAGATAGGCTAAGGTATCTTGTTTACATCCCAGTTACCAGATTAAAATTGAAGAGCTGGTGGATATGGCTACAGTTTTTGCAGCTTCCTGGAATAGTTCTAGAGGTTTGCCCAAGCCAAAAAGAACAGAGTACATATCCAGAATACCTGATATCTATCTAGACACAGCTGATGTCTATGAGGAGATATCACTACTGAAACTTGTAATTTAAACCATGCTCAAATTTTACTCCAGAGACAGCTGGTCACCTCTCTCAGA
This sequence comes from Pterocles gutturalis, assembly GCF_000699245.1. NCBI lineage: Eukaryota > Metazoa > Chordata > Aves > Pterocliformes > Pteroclidae > Pterocles > Pterocles gutturalis. The sequence goes on along the minus strand of NW_010105324.1, from coordinate 23,654 downwards.
ACAGAGAAAGCCCAGGAGTAAGCAGTATGAGTGTAATTTGAACAGTCAATAGACTAACATCCTGGAGCAAAACCGGGAAACAAACTGACCATATGGACACACTCATTTCTTAATCCTTTTTCTTCATGCCATATCCACTACCTTGGAATTTAAAACAACACTTAAGATACTGGCTAAAAATTATGAGGTAATTGATACACAAAGTCAGTGACTGAATAAGAACTAAATCTGGTGAGTCTTAAGGAGCTTCAGTTGTTCTGGCTAATTTGTGAAAAAATTAGTAACTCTTCTGAAGGCTAAAAGGCTGAAGAATCAGCTCTCCCAGGAACTGAGGACAATCACACGTCTCCTCAAAGTACAACATGTAGATAACTTATCTTGTTTTCTCTAACAGAGAATATAAGACTGTGAACGATTTTCTAGATAAAAGTGTGTATATAATATTCATAAATATTTCTACCGCTGGGGAGTGAATGAGAAAATACATTTTACTGAAAGATTCAGACAGAAGACACATATGACAAAATCACCTACGTAGCACAGATTATAGAACAAGTTAAGACTGCATATCTTATTTCTAGTCCTCAATACAATGTGTACATAACCTAATTTCCCATCTTTACAGTTTTATCTCTGTTATATTCTCAAGTGTGCTGCAAGAAAATCCTGAAATCTAACTTAGTAATATGAAACATCACTTCTTTAAAAACCAGCAGCTGCACTGCTTCCTAAATAGTTATTTTTTATGTAAGTGGGATTTTACATTGTTGATAATCACTGTACACTGGCAAAAAAAATGGACTTTAAAACCACAGCAGTCATGCAAGCATCATTTCAGTAATGACTCATGCCATTGCTCTGATGTTCTGACCTCACTGTGCCTCCCTAGATCAAGTCTGGCATTATGACACTGATATCTTAAACACTAACAGCCCTCTTGAGACCAATTGAGGCAGCTTGAGATGATCTCAGAATATTCAACATCCAGGTCTTGAATAGCTTCTGATTCATGAGGAGTATACTTCTGACAGTCAAGCACTCTTGTCCAAAGTGAACTCTAAGTCTCAGAGGTGGTTAAAGAGTGAAAAAGGCAGGTAGAAGTCAGAAGAGCTTGAGCCGCCTTTGTATGACATTTGGCCTGGTTAATGTTAGTGAATATGTTACGGGTCAATAGAGCACTCACTCACAAATTCACAATGCTCTGGCTCTTTTTTCTTCGCATGAGGTTAGGATAGCTTTTGCAGCTCTGTTACTTCAACGTTACAAGAAAAAAAAAAAAAAAAGAAAAAAGAAAAATGACAGGTGCCATGGTGCCATTTAGGGGACACCTAGGTTATTCATCGCATTGACAAAGAGACAGAAAATACACGGTTTTCAACCTTCCTTTTATGTAGCTCGGGGCCTTGACCAAAATGAAAGCTGCAATATACTTGTACTAATAATGAAGACATTACAATTGCAATATAGAAGTTAAAGCAAGATAAAATCAAGAGGGTTGGGGTTTTTTTGCAGGCAGATAAAAAGGTACAAAGTAAATAGCAGAAGGTTGAAAAAGATTTTGTCCCAGAGCCAGATGTTCAACAGTTTTACAAATTTTATACTAGATGAAACAAAAGTGGGGCACGGGGGAGAATTCATGAGTACCGTGCTGTAGAATATTCTTAGCTCACGGTCTTTAAAAGTGCCAAGAGGCACAGGCCTTTCCACTGGTTAACTCTCTAGAACTTTAAATTATCTTATCACAATAATAAACTAAAGCTCAGTTTTAAGTACTCCTATGGGAATGGATGCCTGAAAGGATTATTACGAGTTTTGAAGACAGTGACCTCTTGATGATCCGTTTGAATCTAATTTGTCTAAGTAATAGCAATAAACTGTTACAACCCAATGAATATTTAATGTCATAAACAAAATTACATATGTATTGTTATTTTTGAGTAATGACCTAAGTCTGATTCTCCTTGATTCTTGAAAAAAAAGTTATATATCCATATTGCCATTTATATGCAAATACATCTTTGAAAGATAGGTCTATTACATTCTAAATTAAACATAGTAAAGGACTGCTTTAGAAGACCTATGAAAGCAAAGACAGGGTGATACACTAAAAAGAAATGTGTGTCTTATTTCCTCTATACACCAATGTTTCATAAACAAATGTTGTGAGTCCTCTGCAACTGAGTAGTTAAAGTTGTAATCATGAACACCTGCCTCTGCTCAAATTCTTTGAGATAGCTAAAAGACACATCCGAGGAAGAAGTCTTGTGACAGAAGGGCAGTGAAAAAATGAGACAGATCCTTATTCTCTTTTCGCACCTGCTCAGCCAACTAAAAACAAACCTTAAATTAAGCCCAGTGAATCTTATAGATGATAAGTAATTGAAGGTCCAATTTTGAAGAGGTTGTCTGTTGAGGATCAAAGGTTCCAGCTACTATATCACCATCCTTTTTAAACCATATTGTTGCTTAGGTGAGAGTGACTAAGCAAATATTTAATCTGTTTATTTATGGTTTTGATTGTGACAATTAACAGAGACCCTCAAAGAACTGCAGTAATTATTGACCTGACTCTTCTCACTATGAAATTTCAATACCATTGTCTGAGGAGATGAATAAAATCACATAAGGCTTAAAAAGGTACTTCTGGAACCTGGCTGGTGCTCCAAAAGATGTTTGTATAACAAAACAAAGCCAATGAATGTGATTCTCAGAAATCTGAGTGGATCAAAGTTTTCCAGATGTTTCAAATCAGATGAATTCCAAGGTTACTCCTTGGTACATCTTTAGTATTCCACTTGCCTAAGCAGAAGAGGCTTGGGGATTTGCTCATACTGGTCACAAACAGAAAGAAAGCAGTGCCTTTTTTTTCTGTACAGCACATATTTCAGAGGTTAGCACGATGCACAAATAGCTGAGCACATTAGCAAAACTACAATCTTTGCTGGCTTAGGATTCAACCTTAGGTTTAGGATTGAGACCCAAATTGGCCAATGGTATATTCCATATCATGTACATCATGACTAGTATATAGATGAGGATCTGTCCAGAAGTGCTCTCTCTTGTCCTCTAGGTCACCCCTCTCTCTGGGTCATCTCGCTCTCTCTTGAGGTTGTCTCACTCTCTCAGTCGGCTCTTGGATGCTTGGGCTCTTATCTCCTTTCCAAGACTGCAGTTTTGGGACTCTCCCTGCTCTGGGATCGTTAGCCTGGAATAGGCTGAGCCTTGGTCATTGGGTGGTGGGCAGTTTCATTGTGTATCACCCATTTGTATATATTACTATTATTATCATTATCATTATCATTATTCTCAGTGTTGTTGTAGTTATTAAATTTTTCTTACCTCAAATCATGTGTCTCTTTTCCCTTTACCTCTTTAACTCTCTTCCTTATTCTGTGGAGGTGGGAGAGTGAGAGAGTGGGTGTGGGGAATATCTTTTCACTGTCTGGGTTCCAAACCACTACATTATCTCATGTGAATACTGGGTTGATTATTCCCATTGTTATAGTTCCAAGATGCTCAGTATATAGTAGGATATTGTAAGTGACACTCACACGACTCAGAAGTCAGAAGTTTGATATGTAAAGTAGGAATCAGATCTAAGTCCTTCTTCAAGGAGCACATACAACATGGGAAGGTTTTACAAAATGTATTTCATTTCCCTAGGCAGTCTGGCTCCAACAAATTTATCCAGGAATTTCCAAGATAATAGAGTTTTTTCTTACTATTGTATCTTTGGCTGTGATGAAAAACTCAGACAAGTCTCAGTATTTCTTCTTTGTTTGACAGTCAGGAGAAGACAATTTATCACTCACAGCCTGTGTACAACATACTTCTTACTTTCACCCAGTTGTTTAAGCACTGACCTACAGAGACTTTGCTAATCTTCTCATACATCCTGGATCTCCTGATTTCGCATGAAAACATGATTGAGAGTCATGAGCTTTTAAAATTCGAGGCTGTTTGAATCCCAAATATCTCTAAAAATAAACCTTTGTAAACTTCCTAATTACATTTATTTAGCCTTGAAAATAGTGAATTATACTGTTCAGAAAACACTGAAATCTAAGTCTGTTAGCAGACTGCTTCACTTAGTATATGAACTTTGGTTGTCAGAATTCAACCTGAACTGCTGGAGAACAGAAAATATGATCCAGCTGATATATGTCAGACCAATTATGTTCTCTCACAACACTCCTTTTAAGCATACAATATTAACTATTAATGTACAACACTAAAATGTTAAAAAAATAATTTATTTTACAAAACATATAGCTCATCTGTGACCTAAAATTAGCTAGGAAGGTCAAATGTAGATGAGGAACTTCCTTTAAAAAAAAATTAAAAAATCACAAAAGACCCCATTTGCTGTTACGTAGTAGCTCCATTAGTTCTGATCTTGACTGGGATTTTATTGTCAAAAAGGACAAATGATTGAAAGGTTTCCAGATCTCCTTTTACTGCTGCATGATGTTTTCTGGAGCTGGGATAATTCTCCTTCAGGCTCTCTCCAGCTGAATCCCATCTTTCCTGAATAACCCTTTTTCTACTGAGACTTTACTTAGGCCAGGCATTGCAGAATATTTACTACATTTCTCAGAGTCAGAAAAGAATCCTTTTTATATTGAAGATATATAAATTTAGGTGAGATAAATTCCAGTTGATGTTCCAGCTGAGGTCCTACTACCATTCTGCAAGACTAATGGACTACATTGCAAGCCATACACACTATTCTTATGTCTTCTTAGCTCCCTACAAGATTTTGAGTAATAGGACATTATTGACTTTAGTGCAACATGAAATACATCAGAAAAACTTTTTTTTTTTAGAAACTTCTAGATTTTATTTGGACTTTATTTGTATAGGTGATGATTTCTGTCTAAGATAATACCTTGACTTGCTCCTACTGTACGTGTTCTACCTTTTTCAGGCAATAAGATATATAAAGGTGGTTTAAAAAGCAATTAAAAATATGCAACCATTTACCTGAAAACTGAGTTAAAATAAAGATTAAAAATTAATATCTAAAGTGGAGTATAAGTGGATTTTTGTGTGCCTGTGACCAAAAATCATGAAAAATAACAAAAGTAATGTATAAGGCATTTTTCTAGATGTTTCACAAAGGCTAGGTGGTCACAGTTTTCCCAAAAGTAGTTAAATACTGCTCTAGTAATTAGACCTGGATGCTCAGAATCTACTCAGTCTGTCCATTTAAGGTGGAAATCTATACATTTATAGGGGAAGATGTTTGCCAACACAATTTGAAATCCAGGAATAAATCTCAGAAATTGGCAGTAAACAGCTTACGGTTAGTTTTAGCTACCAATTCCCCTCTAGAATTAAAGTGAAGCTTTTCATACCTAATACTAAGAACAGATTTGTCTTCTTTATTTCAACACAATAGAACATAGTTTTTAAATAATCCAAAGCATTACAATTCTTTAAATTCTTTGTTAGAATTTGTATCTCAGCTTTATTGGACAATTTTGCACAGTAGCATTCTGGAGTTACTACTACAGACATAGAATTCCAGCATTTATTTTTACCATGAAGTATCCTTTCTTCTCTGCTGTGGTAGGCATGCTGAGGATCAAAACAGTTTTACCATCTTCTTCTCTTACATCTTCATTTCTTCCCAGGTATATTTCCAAAAACAAAAGATAACTGTTTTAGCTTTAGCCCAGAAGCTATGGCTTTCTCCAGGACTACCTGGAGTCTCCAGTCACACTCTTTTACTGTCATTTGTCAGACCAAAACATCATCTGTGCAGAAATTGTCACTCTCTATGCAATAAAATAAATCTGTTGCATTTCCCAGTGATATGCAACAGGTGCTGAACATCATACAGCAGCCAGAGGAAATGGTACTTTCCAAGAAACTATACAGTGTGCACAAACGTGAGCTCTAGTTTTCTGTGGTCATATGCCAGGACCTGGATGCTGAATCAAATTAGAAAATACCTGACATTACCTAGCTCAAAAAAAAAAGTTTCTCTTTGTAGATAAATGTAAAAGTTCATTTTCTAGGTATTTGCCTCTTAGATCTTATCTATAAGCATAAATACCTTGTTTTCTTCTTAATTTCTCCATGATTTTGCATTTTTCATATGGTTCAATAACACTAAAGTGTATGACGTAGTTACACATTTTCTCTTCAGTCTCTGATATCAAGATTAAAACAAAATGTCCTCTTTAAACTCTACTTCAGTGTACAGTGTATTTTCCCAGAATCTTCATCTGTGCTGTCTGCATACTCAGTGGTGGAGTTTTTTTCATGTTCAAGTCAAGTAGGTAACCATGTATAATCTAATTATTTGTGGTATAGTTGCTGATAAAAAGTAAAAATTGCAACTTCTTCTATATATTTGCATATATATTTATCTGACATACTTATGTTTGTGGACAAAATAATAAAGTTAAGACCAAAATAATTATCCTGCCTCATTTTTGTTACCTATGAATCTCTTTAACAGTGCTAATGTCATTATTTCTGGCAGAGTGCCTTTTAAATAAATTTAAATTAGTACAGCTCCTATGCACTTTTCAGCCATTCCTTCATTATTATAATATCTTATGAATAATTCTTCTGAACCAGTGGTACTATATCCACTTTGTCAATATGCACACTCTGTTCTGATACTTCCAATCTCTTATGGTCATGATCATTTCTCCTGCCTTTTCCCAAATGTTAACAGTTGGCTTGGTCTGTGCAGTTTTGGATGGACTCCAGCTCTGAATTTACCGTATCTTTCTGTTTCAATATAATTCTTTGTAGTATATTCTCCAATGGCTCAAGAATCCTATCCATTCTCCATCACATTCAGTCTTGTTTGGGTAATTTCATTTGCTTGGCAAATTCTGCTTATTTTGTTACCTCCAATTTGTTTTCTTTCAGGTTTTTATAATGTTTCTCTTGTTTTTCTTTTAAGTTTTATTCCTCATTTTATTTCTATATCATAATAGGGGATTTCAATTACTCCCCCAAATTGCAAGATGAGATCTCATTCGTAGATGCATTACAAATTTCTCTCTGCTTTTATTTTAATAAACTCTATTAAAAGCATCTTTCCATCTATTTTACATGAAGTGCAGTACTTCTCATTTCTATAATAGTTATATAGTTAGCCTCCTCTGCTTGAATTAACTGAGCAGCATTAAAATCGGATAATGCTTCAGAAATAGCTTCTTTAGAAATAAGTCTGTCTCTAAATGTCTTCTTTTCTGTTGTCACCCATTTATTATACATTTCAAGTGAAGTTTAACTCTTCCACTCTTCCAAATGCTTTTAAGACTAGTGAATTTTTTCATTACACCAGTCTTCTTTTGCAGTTCTTGTTTCAACTATTTTTTTTTTTTTTTTGGTGCTGTGCATTGCTCAGTAATCACTGAGCCTAAGAATTGTGGGGTGCTTTGAGTCACACCAGATTTCTAACTGATCAGCATTGTGTCATTGTATCTTGTAATATCCAGTGACAATTAACTAAGACAATATTTTTCCATGGCATCCTAGTTCAGGCATGTACATGAACAACTATCTCACCAAAATTTTAGGTATTTGTCCCCATGGAGGTAATTCAGTCTATCTGACATAAAGTTTTCTGCTGAGTCACAGGAGGAATTCCGTTAAAGACAAGCAGAAAGACATACAGTTCATCCAGATAAGGTGTCTGCCTTTTTTCATTGAATGTATAAGGAACCTTCAAATGAGTTGTTTCAAAAAGAAACTCAGTTAATTAGGTCAAGTATCTAGCTCCTTCTACTAGGGGGCAATCATAGGAAATTATTATCTCACACTTCTTGTAACTCAGCCCATCTAACCCTCTTCACTAAAAGAGTGGAGAAAAGCACTTTTTGCCTAATAATCCAGTAGTCCGAGAGTTCACTTAGAGAGGTTATTGTGAGGGGACTGGGTCATTTACATAAAGGTAAAGGTGGGTTGTAGCCACAATCACATGGAATATTAATCTTCTGTCTAGTTAACTTTAGGCCACTGTGAAGTGCAGCGTGCAAGCACCATAAGACCAACCAGAGGAGAGAGTCTAATGAATAGTACACACAGCTGAGTGCATAAAAGACTGATGGTTTCAAATTTTGTCTCAGAACTCCCTTTTTATTTTTAAGGGCCATCTAATTGTAGTTTGAAATTAAATTTTACAATTGGACAAAAATTGCCAATCTCAGCAGAAAACACATCTCAACCATGCACCGGCAGACAAAATTAAGTACATAAGGCATTTACAGAATAATGAAAACTAGATACTCACATAGATGTCTAAAGATTTAAAGTACTTATGGTGTTGAGCACTCCCCTAAGATGGGTGAACCAGGTTTCTCCTTTTATTTTAAATGGCTTTTAGGGACACCAGATTCTATGTCTACCACTATCTGCAGGTAAATATTCTATTTTAATTTATTTTCTTGGCTTTGCAAATTTCTTACAGCAATGAGTTCCATACAGTTTACGAGAAAGTATTTATTTTCATCATTTTTAATATGCTGCCTTTAACTTTGTTAAATAGCTTCACTGTTCTTGTGTTCTGAGATAGACATATTTTTACAACTTTGCCATTCATTAGTTTAATCTCATAAACTGAAATTTATATTCATAAAATTCATAAAATGAAAAATTTTCTGTGATTGTGATCATTCCTATCATGCTGCACTACACTTAATGCATGTTACGCTCTCCAGCTTTCACTAATGTGACATACTTTACTAGAGCCATAGTACAGCTTTGCTACAAGAGTAATTTACTGCTATTCCTGTGTACACTGTATACAGGTCTATAGCACTATAATTAACACACGTGATCTCTTAATCTAAAAAAGTCTTTTTTATATGAAGACTATATCTCTATATAAACACATATGGATATGTGTGCATAGTTCTACACTGCTGAACAAAGGACAACTAGAGCCTGAAACTTGGTCCTCATTCCAAGTGTCACATACTGATTTGTGTCCACAGTCCTGAAGAATGATGCCGTTCAGAGAAGATTTGTCTTTGAGTAAACTAGTCAAAAACACTGAAAGCCAAAATCAAAGATGTAGTTAACTATTCAGGAGCATGAGCAATCAGGGCACAGTGATTTCCTTGATGCTCTCATGTTTGCAATGCAATTATACCACAATTAATCAAAATTAATGTCTAAAGAGTGCCACTCATTTCTGAGTAATTGTAACTCAGACGGAGTGAGTCTTGTTGGAATCCTGCTTAGAGTAAATCAAACACAGTATATGATAATGTCATAAAAAATGTGTTTAACCAGGATAGTGGACTTCAACATTATTCATTAACTTCATTAACTGAGGCGCATCATAGATTTCACTTGTTGTTCTGGTCTGTCTTATTTTCTCAAAGTCACTGGAGGTAATTTACCCTGAACAATTTTAACTGGCCAACAGTTAGCTTGAAAATACGTTTGAGATTAGCAGGAACATTGCCTTCAAGAACCTGTCCTTTGCTCCAGAGACCTGTTTACCATGTGTCAATAAATTTATATAGAAAACATCTAGTGAAGTTAAGTTCCTCATTCAAATATTAATTTAGAAACTGGTAAGAATTAATACAATTTTTTTTTTTTTTTTTGCCAACCAACCAACTTAAACATTCTCTTTCTTTTGGAAGACTTGGGATGAAGCAGCACAAGGTGCAGGGGCTAACAGCATTGTCTCTCTTGCTTTTATTCAGTAGTGTGACATCTGCTATATTTGACTATCTGCAAGTCATAACACTTTTTTACCACTTCTGCATAATGTTTTTGGAACAATATGAAGCATCATTAGTGTATTTCAGTTCCCAATATTATTGTCTCATGTCACTTTATTACCATAATAAACTTGTGAATCATAGTAACTAACACAGTAGGGCTCCCATAGTGAATTCATTTTCATAACCTCTTTTCTTATCATAAATGTGATCCAGAAAATTCTAAAGTCAGCAGTTCTATACAGCTTATTAATAAAGCACATTTCAGGGATGCATTAAAGCCTCAACAGCTGTATTATAATGAAACATTCTACTTATAATTACAATTATGCTAACACTTAATAATAATTGGGCCTCTGTGTCTGTAGCTCATTTGCTCAATAGGAGATTGGGTCTTGTCAGAAGTAGCCATTCCCTCAGCAGGTGACCTGGTTGAAAACAGAGTTTAAACAGGGCATGAAGTTAGTAATGGCATGAAAAGGGCAGATCTGCAGGTGGGGTTACCATCTGTGAGGACAAAAATGTGAAATAATGAGATATATGGGCTTCTCTCTTCATGGAGATCAGCTATCCAAGGGTGAAAAGAGGAGAAACAAAGATAATGGATGAGAGAGGGAATAAGGTAGGCAGGTGAAGAAATATCCTTGCATACAATGCACAGCTTGTTACCATTAACAATATGTAGGACTACGATGTCAAGAGTAAACAACTAGTTACATATGTCCTAGTAGCGCTATCAAAATTTCTTCTGAAGTAGAAAATTAATTTGAGAAGACTGGGAGCTTATTGTTGAATCCCAACTTTCTCTTCAAGGGTGACAGCAGGGATCTTGGAGACAGATACGCTATTGTCCTTTACAGTTTCCTGGTCTCCAACAAAAAGACACTGATGCACTCTTATCTTAATCAAGAAACAGCAGCAGGAGTCAAGCTGCAAAGCTATTCTTACACTGTAGAGATGTAGCTGCGTAGTCTGGAAACTCTTATGTTCCTTTGGTGGTAACATGTTCTTCACAAGAAGCTAGCACTTCTCCAGTATGAAAAGGAGAGTTTTGCATCCAAGAATTAAAAGGAACAGAGACAACTCAATTTTGTATGCCTCACTATTACCATTCCTACCAAACTACCAGGAGCAGAAGTTGTGCAGAGTCTTGCATCATGGGATGAATTTGCAGTTCCTATTGGTGTACCAGCCCTTATGTAGATCAAGGCTGCATCTGCTTTTGGACTCATGGTGAAAAGATGAAAAAGATTCCTGCTTCCAGTAGGAGAATATTTATGTGGGATTATCCTTTCCCCAGTATTATAGGTAGATTTATTGTGATCATGTTGTGTACAAATGTACACATTGTGAACTCCTTTAGACAATGTGTGGAAATAGTGACTGCACAAACATATCCTTCTGTACTGTATGCTAAAATGACTGACTTGTTCAAGGAAGGTCTTTCATATCTTGTGGAAGAGTGACTGAGAGTCATCGGAGCAATATCAACTACTGGTCTATTGCTAATGGGACAAAAACATCCCGTCCATAATCATTCTCCAAGGTATAGTAAATGTGGTCTGGTGGATTCATACCTTCTCAGTGCGACTACACGGCATGGGAGGAGGAACCTATCTCAAAGCGGAATGTATCCTTTGCAGAATCTTCCATTACAGTTGAATACTTCTTGGCAAGAAGGAGAAGGAAGAATTCCATTCAGCCTGAAATACTGATCAATCTCTGATTCATGAAAGGGGAGGAAGCTGGCAGCCTGCTTATAATTCCCAGTTACTTTAATAAAAAGTGGAAATAATTAAGAAGGTGTTTTCTGCTCCTGACTTTATGTTTCTTCCTCCCAAATTTTCTTGGAAAAAATGTAAAATTATATAACTGTGCTTTGGGAAAGGTCTGAAAGAACACAAGGAAGTAATGAGTGAGCTCTGGAGGTTTGAATAACTTAATTTGAAGCACACAGAGGCTTAATCACTGAAATAGCACTTGAGGTCAGGATTGTGCACCAGAGATGCAGAAACAAGAACAGTCATCTGCTTTGGCTTATATATCTGTCTTCAGTGAGGATGCTCCTTTGGAGGTATTTATCCCTCTTCTTGGAGAGGTTTATACAACTAGGTTAGACTAATATTTACATGTCTAGGAGTACATGAAATGAATCTCACTCCAGGTAAATTTTTGAAAGATGATATAAGAATTAACCTCTATAACAAGAAAAAATTATGAAAAGTGGCCTTCAGATACTGAAAGGACAGAATGGGACAGTACAGACCTAGTACTGATTCTTATCTCAATCCTTCAATGAGATTCTGACTCAAATAATCTGAATGTTCTAATGCCAGTCCATGCTGGCCTAAAATAAGTGCCATAACGTCTCAGGTGTATCCATTTCTATTTGGAATATTCAGAGCTAGAGAGATTTGGGGTCTTTATTTAGTGAAGTGACTTAGGCACCTTTAAAGGATGAATCTGTACTCCTACATGATCGTCCCATCTAGAACTAGAGTTGTGAAGACACAGTTGGTGATTCCTCAGAATTACTCTTAGATGCTGTTCAGTTAAGCCCACAGTATGCCTTTCTTAGGATATATGAATACCATGATTCAAAAAAAACATGCTGGTGATATGTCTTTGATGGAACTTTTGAGTCCATCAAAAATTACTGTCAAGTATTTTAATTTCTGTAAAGGGTGGATATACCATAAGAGTCACACACCCATCTTGTTTTCAGTAGAAAATATTTCTAGGGACAGATTCTATGTGACAATCAGTGTAACACTAAAGAGTTGAGTAAATCAGCATACTTTAGATAGAAAGAGTTTTCACTCTAGTCTTTTCTGCTTAGAGGGAAATAACCTAGAAAAAACCTTTTTCAACTGTTCTCTGAAAAGAGTTACCTGGACTTAATAAAAATTGAATGAGAGAATAAGTTATCTCCTATGGAGAAGTGAATAATAGGGTATGTTCACAGAGAAAACTTTTCAAAATATGATCCCTCTAAAAAGACAATATAATTGTATTTTTATTTTTTACCAATTTGATCTTCATTCTATTACTTAAGCATTCTTATCCCATCAGAGACATTTGTATAAAAAAAAAAGACTGATTTCAGATATTGTTTTACCATATGCTATCTGTCTTCACAAACTGTCCCAACTACTTCTGTGAAGCTTGTTGTATACTAATCATAGAATCATTTAGGTTGGAAAAGACCTTTAAGATCATCAAGTTCAACCATTAACCTAACGCTGCCAAGTCCACCACTAAACCATGTCACTGACTACCACATCTACATGTCTTTCAAATACATCCAGGGATGGTGACCCAACCACTTCCCTGGGAAGCCTCTTCCAACGCTTGATAACGCTTTTGGTGAAGAATTTTTTTCCTAATATCCAATCTAAACCTTCCCTGGCACAACTTGAGGCCATTTCCTCTTGTCCTGTCACTTGTTACTTGGGAAAAGAGACTGACACCCACCTTGCCACAACCTCCTTTCAGGTAGTTGTAGAGTAATAAGGTCTCCCTTCAGCCTCCTTTTCTCCAGAACAACCCCAATTCCCTCAGCTGCTCGTCCTAAGACTTGTTCTCAAGATCCCTCACCACCTTCATTGTTCTCCTAATTTTCTATTCTATCTGATTTAAAAGGAAAAAAAAAAAAAAAGACAAAAACAAAAAAAACCCCATACTATATTAAAATCAGATATTCTTTTCAAAAGACATCAGAAAGCACAATTGTAAATACACATTAGTAGAGCATACATGTTAGTATATTTTTAGTTTTATCAATCAAATTATTTTTGTAACCAGTAGGATAATGTACGTATGACTACATAGAATCATAGAGTATCTCCAGCTGGAAGGGACCTATAAGGATCATTGAGTATAACTCAGTGCTCCTCACAGGACTACCTAAAAATAAACTATATGACTAAGAATGTTGTCCAGACACTCCCTCCTTGAACTCTGACAGGCTTGATGCCATGCTCACTTCCTGTTCCAGTGACTGACCACCTTCTCAGTGAAGAACCTTTTCCTAATGTCTGATCTGAACTCCAGCTGGTGCAGCTTCATACCATTTCTTCATGTCTAATCACTGGTCACCAGAGAGAGGACATCAGCACCTCCCCCTCCACTGCTCCCCTTGAGGAGTTTGTAGACTGTGTTGAGGTCACTCCTCAGCCTTCTCTTCTCCAAGCTGAACAAGTAAAGTGACCTCAGTTGCTCCTTGTAAGTCTTGCCCTTGCCACCTTTCACCATCTTGGTCACCCTCCTCTGGACACACACTATGATGTCTTTATATTGAAGCATCCAAAGCTGCACAAACTACTCGAAGTGGGGCTGCACTAGTGCAGTGTAGAGTGGGGTAATCACTTCTCTCGACTGGTTAGCGATGCTGTGCTTGATGCAGTCCAGGACACAGTTGGCCCTTTGTGCTGCCAGGGCACACTGTTGACTCATATTCAACTTGCTATAAACCCAAATCCCCAGATCTCTTTCTGTGGGGCTGCTGCTCTCCAGCCTCTCGTTCTCCAGTTTGTATGTACAACTAGGATTATCATGGCCCAGGTGCAGGATCCAGCACTTGCTCTTGTTACATATTGGTGATTGCTCAGCTGTCTAGTCTATCCAGATCTCTCTGTAAGTCCAGAGTCCACAGCTCCTCCTAGCTTAGAATCATCAGCAAACTTACTTAATATACATTTGATTCCTGCATCCAGATCACTTATAAAAACATTAAAGAGCACTGGCCCTAAAATTGAGCCCTGAGGAACCCCTCTGCTGACTGTCTACTAGCCTGATGTAATCCTATTTACTACAACTCTTTGAGCTTGATGCATCAGCCAGATGCTTACCCAATGTGTTATGGAATTGTCTAGGTGTGTGCTGGATGTTTTTTCCAGAAGGATACTGTGACAGTACATGTGAGAGACATTGCTACATATGACATTGAAATACATTATTGGAATATATGTTATAAATTTTCTTCATCTTGAGTATTTTCGCTAAGGAATTAGTGAATGATGGAAATAGATTTGAGTAGGATTACATGAAATGTTATTTTCTATGATTAAATTTAGTCTATACAGGGAATAACCCTGTCATAGAAATGTCTTCCATCTGATTGTAATCATTTATCTTCAGGTTTGAATGATTAAGCCTGATTTACAAAAGCTGCAAGTGAATTGTCTTCTTTTGATTTTCAGGTATTAGGGAAATGTACTTGCAGATTTGTATAACACTATATAGGTTTATTTATGGATTTATGGATATTACAATATTTAAATACATCTTCAAGCTTTTTAGATTTAGACTGGCTTGCTTTATATAAAGCCCTTCTCTGAAGTGTGCCAGTGTTCAGTTTTGATTGTTCACTCACTAGATTTAGCATGCAAGAAAATATTTTCTTATTAGCTGGGCTGCTCACTTAAAGTATTGTAATTCTAAAGCAGAATTCTCAATGCCACTACATCATTATTCATACATGATTATTGATTATGAAATTTAAGGTCGGTATATGGCTCTTCTGTTTTAAATCTTCAAAATGCATTGCCAAGCATTTCACTGTTATGATTCACACTTCTGCAATATGGTTAACTGCTATCTATTACTTGAGTATATAGAAACTAAATATATTTTTATCCAGAATTGGTAATGGGCTCTTCTGCTATTGCTTGAAGAAACTGAAAATTGTTAGCCCAATAAATATATTCTAGAATATTTTATAACTGAAAACATCTGTCACTATATTCTAAAAGGTTTCCTTTAATATTTAATCATCTCTTCTTGACGGTTAAACATATTGTAAAAAAAGTAATACAAGGAAAACAGTTTATGCATTCCACTGATCAGCTTTAATGTTTAAAATTAAAAACAGATTCTTGGGAAATTATCTGCCAAAATCTACTGAATTTCAAGTTAAATCATCCCATTACTTAAAACTTTTTGCAAGAATTGATGTGTCCTCAGCTGCATAGAAACTCCTGCCCTTGCATAGAAACTTCATCTCGAGTCATCCGATCATCTTTTGTTTAACTTTTAGAATAATATATTACTCAGTACACATAAAGACATGAATGTGTAGAGAGTTAAAAAAAAAGTATTTTAAATGTCTAAGTCACCAAATAATTTATAAAAACTTTTCCTAGCTGTTTATTTTTTACCCTTTTTTTTTAGTAATACATTGTTAAAGAAGATCTATGTTCTTTCAATGTCACATTGCTGTATTTTCTTCTCAACAACCATTGAAGAGATAGCTCTCATTTGTTTCCTCCTTTCACAGGTTGGAAGGAAAGTTGAGTAATCAACACCAGCTAACTTTGTAAATCAATATATACATTTTAAATTCAAATTGCATATTATAGCTACATGGCTGGAATATGTACTAAATTAGTAGAAACTTTAAAATTATTTTCTTGCATTGTACAGAAACCGTCACCATACAAAATAAAGGAATTGGGGAAAACTGTGAAGAGGTAACTAAAGTTATATGATTTTCCTCCATATATCTTATAAATGCAAAGAATATATGACTTGTAGAACTAAATTTTGGTCACAAGTAGACCACCAACGGTAGTATGGCTCAGATGAAAATGAACTAAATGTAATTAACATTCTTTGTAAAATAGTTTCTAGTCAGCAATATTTTATTACTAGTTTGAAAGAATTATAGTGTGTATGAATTAAAGTCTTTCATTAAAAAAACACTTTCCAATAGCAATTTTTGTCATTAATTTAGTGAATTTAAATTGAAGATTAATTTGTGATATGAGAGAGGAAAGTCACATTTTACAGTATAGTTTATCACTATAATGATTCCTAACTTTATCTTAATTCCTGAATAGTAAAATACATTACTTTAAGATTATTAGTAGTAATAATATATCAGTATACCAGTATTATTTTAAAACCATAAATATTATGTAAGGCTTAAATTCATAAATTCTCTGTTAAAATAAGGTCTTATACAGAGAACATGGCTCTATAAAAGAACTGTGATTTGATTGGCCAAGAGTTCTTGATTACATATTTTTAACTTTCCTATATATTCAAAAGACTTCAACTAAATATATTTAACCATGCAATATTAAAATTACATCACTTATATACATTTTGCAAAATATTATAGACAATATTACAGAAAGTTAAAGTATGAGAAAGATATAAAAAACATCCCAGAATGTACTATAGATATTGAGATTTCATAATTATGGGTATTTTCTCTTTAGCTATTCAAGATTTTCTGCACAGTGACTGAAAACAGAAACACCAAAATGTGATAGTTCTTTTGATCGTTTAACAAAAAATATGCCTACTCTTCAAGCATCACAGGTTTCTCTTAAAATTCAGTAGAAGCATAAGCAAACTCATAATAGCATTACATGATATGAATATATTACAATTATTATATTAACAGTCGCTCTTGATTCAAAATTGAGGTTTTCCACTTCAGTGAGAATATGAATCCTAATAAAATAGGCATACTTAAGTATGTAAGACCTGAAGAGCAATTTAACACTACTACAACACACTTAATCTCTTACTTTTCTGTGTTATGTGGACATTCAAGACACAACTTCAGAAATCTACCTTTTAAGTAGATTTACTGTAGTAATAAATTATCAGGTTAATAGCAATTCTGTTTGTATCAAAAAGTAAAATACACATAGATTGTTATTTATAGCATTTTCATATTAATTCTTCAACTTAATCAATGAATATTAAAGCTGGAAGTGGCAAAACAAGTTCACACTTCTTTCTCCTTCCAAAACACAAACAGTAAATCATAATCATGCATAATTTTTGCTGTTATATATTGTAAAGGTTATGTTTATACTATGAGCTGTGAATTAGATTAATGAGTTTTCTCAGCACCATAAACCTCCTCCACCAAAACAGGAGCTAAATTGCAATAAATCACTCTTTATGTTCACATATTTATGGGACAGCAAAGATTTAGAGTTCCTCTATAGGGAAAACTACCCCAACACAAGAAGAAAAAAAATTACAGCTTCTGTATTGTAATGTGGATGAACGGGGTAAAAGCATGAACACTGTTTGCACTTCACTATAGTAGCTCCATAATGTATTAAAAGCAATTGGTAGAGCAAAGCTTTTTGTCAGTGCTTCAGACAAAGTGACAATACACCAACCCAATAGGTTTCATCATTTTGTGCCACGGAATAGCAAAACTAGTAAATCATACATATTTTTACATTATTCTTTGAATAAATATTTATTTTCTTGTCAAAAAAAGTATTAGTGATGGTATAAGTGAGCTGTATTCTTTATATACTGCAAACATTAAAAACTCCTTACCTGAGCTTAAACAGTGTTATTTACTTCTACACATTTACATCGGTGATTTCAGATTACAGTGGCCGTGGTTTCTAAATGTATTCAGCAGAGAAAAGTTCTGCACTTTCTGCATTTTCTGCACTTTCTTTCATCAGTCTTTCGTTCTAAATTTTCTGTCATCAACCATCCATAAGATTTTCTATTATTTGTCCAAAAGAACAATTTTATTAAGCCCTCTTTAATTTTTAAAAATGGGTTTTTTCCTGATTTTATTTTATATATTTTCTGAGAAAAAAATAAATCCTGATATATTTTTATGGGAATCTTATGCAAACACACCTACTTTCCAATGTCTATGGTAATATTATCTATTTATGAAGAAACACCTAAAATTAATTTTTTTTTTTTTTATCTATTACCTTTTATTTTTTCCAACAGTTTCAAACAGAGGAGCAATGCAGTGTTCACTCCCCTGCCTGGGCATAAATAATAGTGCCAGCAATTTGTGGTGGTTTTGACCCACTTGGCTAGCTAACAGCCACCCCTTTAACACAGACACTTGCAGACAAGTTTTCAAGAAAACAAAAAAGGGGGACATTCTTATCACACCATGCATTGTTAAACTGTAGAACTTATTTTTATAGGATATAGCAGGTGGTAAAAACTTGTATGAAATACAGAAGTCATCAGATAACTCAAAAAAGAAAAACATGCATCAATAGGAAGTTTTGTTAATGGAAGTGATATTTTGTGCTTCCTACACTACAGCTTTGTGTTCCAACACTCTTCTATAAAGCATTATTTGCTCTCAATAGAGATGAAGTATGAAACTGTATGGTCCTGTATTTACATCATATGGTTTTTAACCATATAGTGGTTCTTACGGTTCTTGCTTTACATTGCAGTGTCTTCTTCATTCACTAACCTGCACAAACCAACTGCTGCTGCCTCTGCTAAGAAACACTAAAATGGTGGTAGTTACTGAGTTTTTTATACAAGCCAGAAAGGGAAAGCAAGAACTTTCCTAGAAATAAAATTACTAATTTTAAATAGAAGAGATTGGTTAATAAAAAGTAAGGTTTTGAAGGAAAAACTGTTTAGTTTGGATTTATATGCGGAAGGTGACCCACAAAAACACATGACTCTTCAAAAGTGGATTTCATTTTCAAAACTTTGAGAACCACTGTATGCATGGAAACATAGAATCATAGAATGGTTTGGGTTGGAAGGGACCTTAAAGATCATCTAGTTCCTACGCCCCTGCCATGTTGCTATGCTATAGATATAATTTCAGGTTTGCAGATTCTTAGGGACCAGCCATGTCTTTTAAAGACTATAAATCCCAAACCCTTAGGATTTATACTTTTTAAGGAGAAAATCATTCTGTTGCCTGGTGCAATACATTTCTGCTGTTCTTCCTTCTCTCTTGAACCTCCTCAGCAAGTTTACATGTCATACTCTGGTTAGTTAAAAGACTAGAAAAGGTCACTTATTTATAGTCAACAAAGAGAGATAAGACCTGATAAACAGTCGATCTGATCTCTCCTGATTGCATACCTCAGGATTCCTGATTGTAATGGGAGCACACACACACTCTCTCAGACAGGAGTTGTCTTCACTGTGGCAGTCTCCAGTCAGGTGAAGACTCTCACCTGAGGAACAGTAGCTCCTTAATACAAAATGAAGGAGCACAAGTGTTTCTTTTGACACGTAGAGGCCTGAAGCTAATGACATCTACTCTTTAGAAGGAGAATGGTATGTTACGTAGTCTTACTCAGTCCAAAATTCACAAAAAAAAAAAAAAATTCTCTGTTAATCACCAGTCCCAAATGTTCTTACTCAGGTCACTAACTCAGAGTAATGTCTAGCACAGGTAAGTTTATGGCTACAGAAAACATCAAATAAAAGATTCTAATAAGATTTAATTCCTTAGACACACTATAATAAGTCATCTTATTGCAATATTTGGTTACTCAGTTCATCACTCCTACAGGAATAAAAAAAGCTTACTGTTTAGACCTTGCACATCAGAAGAAACAGAGGGAACAGGAGAATATTTTCAGTTCAATAATTAATTATCCTGTTGATCTGATACAATAGGATCATTCTAAAGGACTGATACTTTTTTTTCAGTTTTTAAATTAATTTTCTCCTTGGAGATGATATCTGCCATGCTAAAAAACCATGTACACAACTTGCAGTGAGGGACAAATTTATGGATCCCCATACATGCCGGGTAAACCACACTTCTTGAGTAGAGACCATCCTTACATTTTAGGTTTATATGATATTGACAAAAAGTTGCCACAGATGCCATAATTTCTATTCCACAGCTAGTGTTCCCACGCGCAGCAATGCACATGTTTCAAATTTAATTTTCATCAAGATAGCTGACAGATTCTGGAAACATCCAGCTCCTTATGGCTTAATTAAGATACTTCTTAGTCATCTAGATATGCAATTACTCGTTTCTGCAGTTTTTCTGTAATAGAGTTAACCACCCAGAATCTTTGAGTTTTTAGCATATAAAGGCTTGCAAATGTATCCATCTTATAAAAGCAAAATTTCAGAAATATTTATAGACTTATCAAATTTACAAGCTGTTCTCTCTTTTTTTTTTTTTTTTTTCTTTCCCCTTGGATGAGCAATTGGTTATTGCAAGCTCTGCTCCCAGAAGAAGCCTTGAGTAACGTAGGTTTTTCCACATTTTTTCAAGTTCTTAAGTGGTTTGTGCGTGAATGCTGAGCTGATTGCTTAATTTGGTTAAATAAAAAAGTAACCTAAAATCCAGTAGCATTGTAACTGTACTGGCTGTCTTTGTGAAATTTTTTTGTCTTTCTCAAAGTAAAATACAAATTTCAATTTCATTATGTTGCATAAGAAAGAAGCAGTTTCTTCCATCATAAAGAAAACAAAGAAAAAAATACGAATGGCAGGGAAGAAAAAAATGTAAAAGTTCTGTTTGTTGAGCAAACTTCCACTTTCTGTAACGTCTCTTGTTTTACTTTGCAAAATCTGCTGCTAAAGCTGCTCTTCGGTACATTGAGTAAAATCAAGTTAGACTTGCTCCAGCATAAAGAGTCCTTATTTTACAGAGTTAAGGTCACATGCAGAAGTGTTAAAATGAAGAGTCATTTAATTTCCATAGCGACAAGAATAACATATTGGAAATAGAGATATATAGATATCTGTAGCTGAAAAAACTTGTGTCATTTCAACATAACTTGAGATCATTACATTATTTTTCCAAGTTTTCTGCCCTTTATGCTCATCATTATGCTCAGAAAATACTCTGCATCCATTTCTCATGAGGAAATAAATAATTTTACAAGACAGAAGTTTCTTCCCTAACGTTTTTTGTGTTTGCAAGTGTATCCCGGCTACTATCTGGAGAATGAGGTTGTTTCTTAGATAGTGCAAAAACACATGCAATTTAAATGTCCTGATTGTCTCACCAGATAATTTAGGTATTACACTAAAACCTAGATATTATGTGTCATATTTTATTATGATTTATGGACAATCATTTGTGACATTGTATTCTGAATTATAATGTGCTGATGTACTGGCAGGTAAATAGGAGGAAGGATAAATAGTCACAGGATGGCATTGCATATACAGAAATAAACTTCCACCTAAATGACTATTCTCTACCTATCCTTTATTAGGAAAAAAAAAAAAAAAAAAAGGTAAGGGAACTGTGTAAGGTACTCTCCAGTGTACCACAGTTCATTACAGAATTATTGATTATTGGTATCTTATTGGATTTCTAAAAAGGAAAGTTTTGGAGTTTTTTTAGTTGTGTTTATATTTATTTACTATTTGGTGAATTAGTGTTGTTAAGTCATGCATTAGGTTGAATGTGATTATAGTATATCATTCTGGAGTAAAATCTGTAAAAATATAAATAAAAAGAAAAGAATAGTGAAACAATTTGAAGTAGAGTCTGCCAGAATCATATTCAATTTATAGATTGGAGGTTTTAATTATATTGAGTACTAAAAGAGGAAAGTAGTTTACAATGTGCATTACATGAAAAGGTGATCATGGCTTCTAATTTTCTTCCAGTAAAACTTTTGGAAACTGCAACATTTAGAACCTATGTGAAATGTGCTATGAGGGCATTAGATCATCTTTCAGCTGGTATTTTTACTTTCACACAAGATATAATTACTAGATGATCACTATTTTGCTATTTTGAGTTAACTGAGTCATCTAACTACATGACAGAAACATTTTTGACATATTTATGAGTTCTGGAAGCTAGAGAATTTTCTTTCTCTTTCAACATTTTTCTTCCTACAACTAAGATACTTCCTAGCTAAATCTTTCTGGATTGAAGGGTTTCCCATAGGGCACTCTCTTCAGGGGTTATTCAGGGTTTCTTTTGTGTCACTTTCTTTATCATAGATTTCTTCTGGACAAGGACTTATTAAACAATCTGGCCTATGGTCAGACTGTAACAAGCATGATTAATTTACTGTAATGATTAACTTACCATAGCCCTCTTTAATTTACAATAACTATCTGAAAGATTAGGCTTCTCATCTAAGGTATTTTCAGTTTCTCAGGAAGCGGAGATAAATAAACATGTAGAGAAAGTCACTTATCCCCTCTTAAAATAGGTGCCTAAGTTGGATAACGCATTATCTTGGTGGCCTATATTCCCCCGTTAACCAGCTACAGTGGAGACCAAGACAAACAGCTTTGAGTAAACACTGGAGCTTTCTAAAGAATGCTATTTATACACCACAGCATCATGTTCCGACAAGCTTCTTGTAAGCATAAACCTGAACCAAAAGATTAACCTAGTCTTGTTCTGAAACTCTATGCTTGGACAGAGTTATTGCTTTAATTTAATTATGAAGTAACTTGCTACATGTTTTCTGTAGTGCGGACAGTGGTTTTTTTAACAACATGATTCTTCAGTGCAACAAACCTAATTCAGTAACACATGTGTAATCAACACTTTGTAACCTGACAGTTGACAAATTCTTGAAGCTCAATTTACGTAAACTAGTAACCTTTCTGGTTCCTTGGAAGACACTGTGACAATACAGTGAGGATTATAAGACTCTTCTCATTCTCTAGAACAGATCTTATTCTCCCTCATAGTTTCACAGAGACCACAAATGACATGAATAATACAGATGCCAGTTTTGGCTTTTCAAGTAGTTTGTCCCGGGCTTTTGTTAGCTGTGGGAGTCATGTTTTAAATAAGCAGATTAAGTGGCAGAGAGAGTAAAATACAAAGAAAGAGCATGAAATAATTGTACTAGCCCTCCAGACTTAAAATACAAATGACACTAAAGAGACATAAAATACCTATGTGAAAGGAAAATCTTAATTGTGACCTAGTTGGTTTTATTAGAGTTAATTAGGTCAGTGAAGCTGACCTAATTTTTTAATTAATAAATTTATTCCAAAGGAACACATGAAAATATTGCCAGACTTTCATAAATCAGGCAGGACAATTACATTGTAGAGATTACAAAAACAGTTTGTAACCAATAACTTTTAATTTGAATAACTGGGTTCTTATGCAACAGTTTTACAGTATGCTGTTGTGTAGCAACAGTGTAGGAGGTACTTCTAATGAAGTTTATATAAATATAAAACAGCAAGGATGCTGTACTGGGTTAAGCTGAGACAGAGTTA
>NW_010105323.1:2153-7862 GCF_000699245.1 Pterocles gutturalis | reverse complement strand
TAATTCTCTCCCCCATCCCTGGGAGAGGGTAGGGGGGTAGAGTGAGCAAGCAGTGTTGTGTAAAAACTACAACAGGTAGTAAGGAAGCAGTAACCCCACAGGATGGATACCAGGACTGGCGAAGGGCCAAAACATGCTTTCTTCCCAACTGAATGTGGTTATCGGGTACTTTCAGTCTGTCTTAGCCCTCAGACATCCAAGCCAACAGCAGTCCAAACCTTCATCCCCACTTGTCCAGCACACGTCAATGGCGGTACCCAAGGTGACGGGGATTATATGAGCTGAGCCAGCCTCACCGGTGGCCAAGGAGGTCAGATCTCCTCTGACCTGCCCCAGCGCAGGGACCTCACAGTTCTGTGCCCGGGATGCTGCAGGGTCGGGAAGGTGGCACTGAACTGTGGGATGGGCTTTAGCCACTCCTGCAGCCTGGAGTTTTACAGATTTTGGGTAAGAAGGGAGGTTCCACAGGCCCTCACGGGCAGCTCTGGAGATTTTTTGCCGAGGGTGACCTCCAGCCACTGGATCCCAGGGTCCCCTGTTGTGTCAGAACAGCTCTGCCTGTTTGGAGGATGCTCAGCTCAGCCTTCTCCCCATGTTTCCTTCAGATGAGCTGGTTTGGAAGAATGACTGTTGGAGTTCCCAGGTGGAACTTCTAAGACTGGAAGTGAAACAACTACCAGATTTCAGGAGAACAGGGCTCTTCTGCAGGACACCAGAGGCACGGGCTGGTCACAGGCAGGGCATGTGCCCTGTATCCTTCCTGTAACACCCCTGCACTGGTGGCAGATGGATGGGTTCAGGGCTTTGACACATGAGACAGCGATTTTGGCGATCGTTAGCGCACATTGTATGCGTCAGGAGGCTGGAACTGGTTACGGACTTTCAAGCCAAGATATGAAAATGCCAGTTCATTGAGTAGAAAGTCAGGAATATTCTGGGTCTGATGAAACTGCTTTTTTTAGAAAAAGGATCTCGGGTCAAAATGAGAGAGAGGAGACCTGCCTTTTGCAATCACAGTACTCCGCTGATGTGCTTCCAGATGCCTTAGCACATGCTATCAATCTCTTTGAACTATTTCTATCAGTTCTAGGCCATTGCAAACCAGCTATGCGTGAAATCCTAAAATTAACCATCGCTGTAGTTGTAGTCATCTTCGAATACAGAGCTCTAAGCTACAAACTCTGAACTCTAAGTATAAACTTTTTAAAATGTGATTTTGAATAAATGGAAATCCACGTATCCGGTTTGGAAAAACTTCTCTAGAATTACAGCAGGTTCACCCTCCTGAATGAATGCTCACCGGTTCATTTTTTTCTGCAACGATCTTGCAGACCTCTTTAGGGTCCACAGACAACGTCCTGCTGCAGCAGGTGACTGAGGAGAGCAGCCACACTGTCCACAAAACACCTCTTCCAGCTGAAAAAATGCACCAGTGAGGAGACATCATCCCCACTAGAAAAAAACCGGCACTGGTACCATCAGCACACAGTTTTGGTCGGTGCTGCAGGTCAGAGCAATCCTGCGATTGGGAACAAAACAGACATTAAATGTGGGCTGTGTTCAGTTTTATCTTGTACAAAATCTCATGGTGTATTTAAAGCTGGTGAATCTAATCCTTGATTTTTGTTTTATTTCTCAGCATCTTCCTGCTCCCATCCTCCCCTGCATTCTTACGCCTCTGCCGCAGTTATTATATGAACAAAAAGTGGGGATGACTCCTGGATAATAACATTTTATCTGAAACCACCCAGTGCCGGCAAGATGGTAATTTAGTTAATTGAATTCCCTCTAAACTGGCACTGAATCAATATCCCAGCACAGCACTGGCAATGCGTAGCTGGCAACAAAGTGCTGTGTGTAACGTTAATGTCAGAGCAGTATCTCAGGGCACTGGCTGCAAGGATTTCACATTTTAGTGCCAAGTTTAGACTTCTACCTCTGAGAAAGAGACTGACCCACCAGGACACAACCTGCTCTCCAAATCTCATCTGCTCACAGTTTACAGCCTAGTCTGTATGTTTTGGAAACCATTGTCCATCAGACCAGCAGTGACATGGAAAAGTACTGAGAGAGGCAGTGCAGGTTCAGCTCGATAGGGAAACAGTTCTGCCTGGTGTGAGACCAAGGATCTGTGCTGGGCCAGCACGGGACACACCATGCAGGGATGCTCGTGGAGGGAGGAGGTTTTTGGAACAGCAACATCTACAAGCTCTTCCCAGTGCTCTTACACAGGGACAGAACTGGGGAGACCTTGCTGGGCTTGTTGGTGTCCACTGTCTCATTGGAATGGATTTACATCCTTTGAGGAACAGTGGTCAGTCCTCATGAGTATCTCTGGTCAAACCACTCATCCGGGGCAAAAACGTCCCCTGAGATGAGCCAGATGCCAAGTCCCAGGCACACAACTTGCTGTCACGGCGCGAAGCACTTCATTCAGTGCAGACCTGACCCCAGGAGGATTTTAGAAACTCTCTAGGGAGGTGACCTTGGGGAGCAGAGAACGCATTTTACAGCTAAATGCATCCTAACAGCTCAGCTGAGCCTTCTGGGCTGCACGTCCCACTGGGAAGGGGGGATCAGCCCGTAGGAGGGGCTAGGTTTGTCCAGAACGGTGGAGCTGGGGGTGCTGGTGGTGGCAGAGCTGGGGGCAAGGGCTGGAGCAGGGGGTGCTGGTGGTGGCAGCACTGGGGGCAAGGGCTGGAGCAGGGAGTGCTGGTGGTGGCAGGGCTGGGGGGTGCTGGTGGTGGCAGCACTGGGGGCGAGGGCTGGAGTGCTCCTTTGCAACCAGAGCAGCGCCAGAGGGCAGCCAAAGGGAAGAAACAAATGTAAAGGAGAAAAAAGCTTCATGTCTGGGGCTTGGATCAATGCAAACAACAGAAATACTGGCCGAGATGCCTTCCGCCTGCTGGCTGCTGTGCAGGGAGGGAATTACATGCTGGCTGCAAAATGTCTTTCTGGAGCTGCTGTGGAGCCGAGCGCAGAGGAAACGCTTGGCCAGAGCAAACCCATGGGTGCAGGGGACATGGCTGCAAGCCCTTTTGTTTGGGTTGTGTCACTTTTCATCACAGAAAGTAGTTCTGCAACCAATATTTTAAAGTCTCCGCTGTCCAGCAGCCTGTGGCACCACTTCAAGACCAGCCGGAGCTGCTGGTCCCATGGAAGCTCCTTTAGGTGGTGGTCTTCCTGAGGGCTGAGCACCCCAACTTGGCCACTCCTCATCCATCCCACGCTCCAGTGCCAACCGCCCTGCAAACCTCCGCTTTCCTGTCCGCATTAGTCACGAAGGCTGATGTTTAAGGGCCTGATGTGTCCCTGTTGCAGAACACAGCTGCGGTACCTCACCTGCTTTTTCCAAAAGGCCTTCCCACCCTCCTGCAAGGATGGACAGGTGAGCCTCGTACACACATCCCCAGCCCACAGCTCCCCAGGAGATCATCATGCTGGTATTTAGAAAGTTTTCCATTTTTGGTGAAGACCCATCAACATATTTTTGTTCTCAGGAAGCTCTTCATAACATAAAAAAGACACGGAGATGGTGGAGCGGGGCCAGAGGAGCCACGGAGATGGGCAGAGGCTGGAGCAGCTCCTGTGCGAGGACAGGCTGAGAGAGTTGGGGGTGTGCAGCCTGGAGAAGAGAAGGCTCCGGGGAGACCTTCCAGCACCTCCCAGTGCTGAAAGGGGGCTACAGGAGAGATGGGGGGGCTCTGGATCAGGGGGTGCAGGGACAGGACGAGGGGGCAGGGGTTGAAGCTGAAAGAGGGGAGATGGAGATGAGATGTGAGGAAGAAATATTTTCCTGTGCGGGGGGTGAGGCAGTGGCCCAGGTTGCCCAGAGAAGCTGTGGATGCCCCATCCCTGGAGGGGTTCAAGGCCAGGCTGGATGAGGCTTTGGGCAACCTGGGCTAGTGGGAGGTGTCCCTGCCCATGGCAGGGGTGGCACTGGATGGGCTTTAAGATCCCTTCCAACCCAAACCCTTCTGCGATTCTATGACCACTTCAGGAGAAGTGTCTTCCAGGAGAAGTTACTTTACAGGTTATCTTGGGCACTTTGGAGACATTAGCCCCAGCTGGGTCTTTACCGGCACCAGTTCTCCTGGGGCTGGTTTGGCAGGACCTAGATACTGGAGTGGATGGTGCCAACCAGCCTGGGCACAGCAGCTGGCTGTCCCCAGCCCCATCCCCTGTAGGGAACAGCATGCGAGGAGCTGCCTCCCATGGAGAGGGAGCAGGTTGGAGGGGGAAGGTCCCACGGGGCGAGCGGTGGAGAAGCAGAAGAGGCGCTGGAGCCCATGAGGAGCACCTCCAGGCTGGGCAGTTTGGCAGGGCCGGGAAGCTGCTCGCCACCGCCGGGCCTCTGCCGCAGCTTCACCAGCTGATCCTCTGTTCGGGATCCAGAGCAGGATGCAGCCCACTGATGGCAAGGCTCGGCTGAGCCGGCTGCCTGCGGGGTCCTGAGCCCTTGCCCGGCTGCTCTGCCACAAGAGCCACAGCGGCTCCGCTCCCTTTGCTGCCAGATGAACTTTGGGAGGTAACACCAGTGAGTCCCCAGCCGCCATCCTCACAGGCTCCCAAGCCGTGGGTGCTGAGCAGCTGCTTCATGCAGAGCTGAGCAGCTGAGGCCGGGCAGAAGTGGGGGGTCAGCTGGGGGAGGAAGGGCTGCGGCATCCCGGGCTCTGCTGCTGCATGGGGAGATGCCAGGGCTGCTGCTCGTGGCACACACAAGCTTAAAACCCAGCAGAAATCCCCTTCCCAGGCTCGACTTCCCAGCATCAGAAGCACATCAGCACCCACACCTCCCCTGCAGAGCCACCCCGACACGGGCACCCCCCTGTGCCCCACCACCGCGCCCTGGCCGGTGCCACATGCAGGCAGGGGACGCATCCCATGGGGCCTGCCCTGGTCCCCTCTTCCCAAAATGTTCTTCCTTCAGCAAAGCCTCCAAGGGCGCGAGGCCAGGGATGGGACAGCGCTTGTGTGAAACCCCAGACAGCGCCGGGCAGCCCTGCCTGGGGAATTCTGAGCCTCCTTTGTGCAGCCGGAGATGCAAAAGGTTAAAGGCCCCCCCTCCTCCTCCAGCAGTGACTTTTTGACAGGAGGAACATTTCATCTCTGGAAGAACATTCAGGGGCACAGACGGCCACAAAGTCCCCCTGCCCTGCTCAGAGGGGGGCTAACGCCAGCCACCTTTTTTTTGGGAGACACTGGTGGACCCTCGCTGAGGGTGAGGCTGAGACCAGCCCAGCAGAAGACAGCCTCTTCCTTCTCCTGGGATTTCAGAGCAGGTGGGCAGGCTGCAGAAGGTGCAGGGCTGTGTGATGGCAGGGAGCAAGCCCACCTGAGCCCCACGCGTTCCCCAGCACATCCCTCCTGGCGCGGCCAGTGGCAGCACTGCAGTGGCAGCACCTGCCAAACAACCCCTGTGGGTTATTTAGGGAACCCAGATCTGAGCAGACGACCAGGGAGGTGGGTGTGCAGCTGGAGAGCCTGGTACTGCTGCCCAGGCAGTGCTGTGGTGGGGTCTGCCCGTGCCCAGGCTCAGCACCCACACCCAGCTTCATGGCCACCCTGTCCCCATTCCGGAGCCGCTGTCCCATCCCCGAGCCCAGCCTGTTCCCAGGGATCGTTACCAGGAGCTGGTGTGTTTGGTTGCAAACAGAGCAGGAGCGGCAGCCAGACGCTCGTGTTTGTGTGCCTGCAGTTGCTCAGGCA
>NW_010105323.1:1846-2077 GCF_000699245.1 Pterocles gutturalis | reverse complement strand
CCTCCCCCCACCCCGGCAAAGGGGCTCTCACCACTCGGTCCCGCTGAACACAACCAGAGCCGGGGCATCAGTGCGGAGGGGGTTTATTGCAGAGCCGGATGACAGCACGGGGCTGCAGCATCCTTTGGTGTGGGTGTCACGAAGGCAGCAGGAGGCTGCGGGGGTTCAGCTCGGAGACCCTTTGCCAAACGCCAGGCAACGCCGAGCTCTCCCGGGTGCATCCCGGGGCTG
>NW_010105323.1:0-1150 GCF_000699245.1 Pterocles gutturalis | reverse complement strand
TCAGCCGCTCCACCGCCCCCACCGTCTTGGCTTTCTGCAGTGGGGAGATGGGGCGGGGGAGTCAAGAACACACCCCATCTCCTTCACCCCTGGCCCCGCACGTGAGCTCCTGGCACCCACTGAGGACCGTGCCACACCCCACTGGACCCTGTGCCATCCCCAGCCCACCCAGGGCCATGGGGTCTCCTGGGAAGGGTCTATCCATCCTCCCCTCCCGACCAGCCCTCCTGCTCCCAGGGGCTCTCCACGCACCGTGACGCCCACGTTGATGGGCTCCTTCCCTGCCACCAGCTGGCAGATGGCTTCATATGCCTCCTCCTTGCTCTTGTCCTTAAATCTCTTGGGGGCCAGCTCCTCCAGCGCCTTCTTGAACTCCTCGTAGTTGATGACACGGGCTGTCTTCCCTCTGCGAGCACAAAACCCACCGGCACATCCTCAGCCAGTGACTCCAAACAGGGCTGCAGCGGGATGAGCTGCAGCAGGGACACCCCTGGTTCCGTCCCCCCCACCACCCCTCAAACCCAGCTACAGCCAGGGCAACCCCAGCTGAAGCACCGGGAGATTTTCAGCCACATGCTGCTGAAAACCCTGGTGCCAAAACCCTCGCCCCTGTGTGGAAGCACCCTGGGACTTGGGCACTGGTGGCAGGAGGGGACACGCAGCCGTTCCCGCTGCTCGCAGCCTGCCCAGCTCGCTCTCTCCTCTGGAAGACACTTCTCTGGTCAAACTGGGAAGGACACGCACAGAGCATCTCTCCCACCAGCGCCCGGTCCTTGTGTCGGGGGCAGCACGGTGACCCACCCTCTCACGTGCCAAAAACCTCCCAGGGCTCAGCCCCTCCTGGTCCCAGTGGGGACACAGGGGTGCCCAGGCAGAGGGTGCGGAGAGGGCAGGCTCCCCACCCACCCTTGCTCCTGCACCCTGGTGCAGAGCAGCAGGTGTCACCATGTCCTCGGGGACCCCAAAAGCAGCCCCAGGTGCCTTTAGCCCTGTGACATCCAAGGAGCAAAGACCGGAGCCCTCCCCTAGCACAGGCACGGGCTGGCCAGGTGCGGGGACGCGCCGTGCCACATCCCAGGGGACACTCCTGGGCACCCTCCCCTGCTCCCTGCGGCACCTTCTTGCTGGCTGGGAACCTGGCCCACCCCCA
>NW_010105322.1:0-429 GCF_000699245.1 Pterocles gutturalis | reverse complement strand
CCAGCTTCACCTCCATCTTCATCTTCATCCCCGTATCTTCATCACCATTTTCATCCTCATCCCCAACTTCACCTTCATCCTCATTTTCATCCCCATCCCCATGCTCAACTTCACCTTCATCCTCATCTTCGTCACCATGCTCATCATTATCTCGTTCATCATCATCCTCCTCATCTTCATCCCCATGTTCATCATTCTTCTTCATCAGCCTCCTCATCTTCATCCCCATTCTCGTCATTCTTCTTCATCATCCTCCTTATCTTCATCACCATCCTCATCATTATTCCCTTTATCATCATCCTCCTCATTTTCTTCCTCATCTTCATCCCCATTCTCATCATTCTTCGTCATCATCCTTCTCACCTTCATCCTCGTATTCATCCTCATCTTCATCCCCATTCTTGTTCTTGTCCTTGTCCCCTTTCTCAT
>NW_010105321.1:13908-20416 GCF_000699245.1 Pterocles gutturalis | reverse complement strand
GGGGTGGTGGAGCTGAGGAGGAGGGGGTGTCAGTTTGCCACCACAATAGCTGCCCGCTGGGGGCTGCCACTCAGGGCTGGTTGCGGTTGAGGGGTCGGCATGGGTCTGGGTTGTGTGGGGATGCTGGGGTTGGGCCTTTGGTGGAGCTGCCCATGGTGCCTCCAGCATCCCTGTGAGGGTCTGGCCTGTGTTTGGAGTGAGGGAGCCCTGTGAGCTGAGGCAGCCGGTCCTCATCCAGTCCCTGAGCCCCAGACCTGGGGAGGTGATGGAAAGAGCGAGGAGGGAGCTGGCGTGAGGCTGGAGCCCTGTGCAGGGTGCTGGAAATGGCCGCTCCCTGTGGATGCAGGCCAGGCCTTTCTGAGGACTCGGCAGCCCAGCCCCGCTGGCCTCTGTGGGCTCCAGCAGTACCGCTGCACCCCCTGGGGTTGCAGGACCCTGTGTCATGTCATGTTGCTGTCTGTGTGCTGTCCGAGACCACCCCACTCATGTCAGCTGTTGCCTTGGAAGGAGGAGAGAAGATGCTCAGGTGTAGGTTTTGCTGGCAATAAAAACCACGAGTTGTTGGGGCCCTGGAGTTGAGTGGGGTGAGACTATTTCACGTTATGCGTATACACACATATCTATCGATCTATCTGTCTATCGATCTATCTGTCTCAGATTTACTTCATGGCAGGAAAGAGCTTTCAAATAGAGTACGTGTGTTATTGTAAGTATGTTTCTGCAAGATGAGTACGTTTCGGGGTGCTGAGCAGATACCTGGTCTCAAAGCACCAGCAGAAACGTAGAAAAAAAGCTCAGATGGAGGAAGGCTGCAGCTCTCCTCTCAGCATACAGAGTGCTGTTTGGGATGAAGCGGTTGCACATCTCCCGGCTCTGAGTGCTTGAGTGCTGTAGGAGCGCCCGGCCGTTGCCCGTGACACTGCTGTGAGGTGGTTTTGTGTGTGGACATGCACTGGGTTCTGCAGGTTGCAGTTGCCACTGCTTTTCAGGCTTCGGGAAGAGAAGTTGTTGCTGGGGGTGGTCGGAGGGAGCAAGTCCGCAGCTGGGCTGTGCTCATCCCCGCTGGGTCTTTCTTTCTTGTGCCTATCTCATCGTGATGGGTTTGTGGGCTCCAGCTACCTGAGTTGAATCTTTGGGAGCAGCACTGCCGCAGAGTGCCATTGACACAGCTTTCTCCCAGTGTTTACTGGGAAGGAGGACAGCTGTGTGCCCAGTCTTTCTGTGAACAGGATGGAGGAATGGATCTAGCTTAAAAAATGGACAAAGACAGACCCTTGAAATATTTTTAAGGCACATCAGGTTTCTCCCCAGCACATCACATTTGTGCTGGCACCGTGAAGGGAGATGGTACAGGGACAGGAGTGAGCAGTGATGGGGAATGGCAGTGTGATGAGCTGCTGTCAGCTCCCTGGCTGTGTCTTGGGAAGCTGCTGAGGAGTTGCTTCAGGTTTCTGTAAGTCTTACGTCCACCATGGCTCTGGCTGGACTCCTGGCATGTTTCTCAGGTGTTTGATGACTTGGCTGAGTGAGTATGGGAAGAGCACAGGAGGAGTGGGAGCCAGGTTGTCTGTTATCACATGCTCTCGCACTGTAGATGTGTTGGACAAGCCCAAGGACATCAAAGATTATCTCTGTCTGCTTGTGGTGGCACTGGAAACCAACCTTAGCAAGACTTCCCTCTGTCCTCGTGGCACTGAGGTGGAGCTGGGTGTCCCGTTTTGTCCCAGGGGGTCTGAGGCTAGGAGCCCTCCCCCTTCACTGGCTGGGGCCGTGGGCTCTCCGTGAGCGAAGCCTGTGGGGTATGGGCAGTGCTCTGCCCTCACCGGCGGGCTGTTCCGGAGAAGGCAGTGATGCAGATGTTTCCTGGGGATGAGGCAAAGGGAGTAATCCTTCTACAGAGTCTGGGGCACTTGGGGCTTGCTGCTTGGGAGCCGTGGTTTCACATGGAGGAGGATGAGAAGGAGGAGGAGGGCCAGGGCAGCTGCTGGCCAGGGACTGCCGCCGCCTCCCCTGAGCACTTGCACGTCCAGTTTCATAATCGGATTAAGGCAGTGGTATTAGAGAGGAGGGATGGGTCAGTGGGACAGGTTTACACTGGGGCTTACACAGAGGGAGTTGAAGTGTATTTTTTAACCCTGCTCGGCCTGACCTGCGCAGCGGTGCAGATGCGCCTCTGCCAGGCAACACCCAGCAGGAAGATGGGGGAAAAGCGGCACCAGGCAGGGATGTGCTGTGGGGAGCAGCCCCAGCACGGCTGGGGGATGGGATCTGGCCGCCCCTCCCCCCGGGAAGGCAGCCTTGCTCAGGCCTTGCAGTAAATTTGCTCTAATTACAGCCTCCAGCAGTGGGAAACCTCACTTAGAGGAACGGCTCCTCTGGGGTGGGGGCGGGGGTGCTTCCCAGCTTTCCCAGGCAGGCTCTGTTGTCTGAGGCCTCTGCTTCCCCTGTCGCTGGGAGGCCCCTTATTCCTCTCCCCTCTCCAGCTTTCCTTCTCTCCCCCCCTTTAATTCTCCTCTCCTTTGAGGCCGGGATTTGGGAACAATGCCGTCCCTGCTCCTTGCCCCCAGGCTGGAGCTGCAGGCAAACAATCGGGGTCGCTTGCTGCTGGGGGCCAGGCTGAGGGGGCTCGGCTAGGCAGGACCGGCCCCCTAGGCAGCCCCTGCCCCGGGCTGGCGGGGGGACCCCACTGGTTGTGGCAAGGGGATGTGCTTGGTGTGGTAGCCAATGCATGTGTATGTCCACACCCTGTGTCCTTCTTAGGGATGGGAGGTGTTGTCTTGATCCCCTCTGGCTTGCGAAAGGGAAACTGTGCAAATGCTGTTGCCATGAGCACCCTCCAACACAATAATCTGATCTGAGCCCTTCCCTTTGCAGGTGGACGATGCAATGCTGATGTTTGACAAGACGACCAACCGACACCGAGGTGAGAGTGGTCTTCTGGCCATAGGAGAGGGAACTGCGGAGGGGTTGCCTCCTGCCTTGCGTAGGGAGGGTTTAGTATCCCAGCAGCAGGGCATGCGGGTCGCAGCTGCTCTTTATCTTGCCTTCAGTCGCCCCATCCTTTTGCATCTGCATCCTTTACCAGCGTCCCGTGCAGCACAGAGGGCTTTTGTCCAGTGCGTTTCCTGTGCTCTTAGCTTGCCGAGTTGCAGATATGTGAGAGGAGGCGGCCCCCTCCCCTGCCCGCTTACCTCCGTGGCTCCAGCCCGCAGTGTGTGTCTTACCTTGTCCTGAGTAATCTGAGCTCTGGGAAAGCTGACACGAGAGCCTGAAGAGTGCCTGCCTCTCGCCCCTTCCTCGGCCTGGAGCCTGCTTGTGCTCCCAGGTCACCTTTTCTTACCCGGGTCTTGCTGGTGGAGTCTGGTTACAGGATGGGAGTAAGGCTGTAATGTTTGCGCTATCCGGACCCAGCCCACCCATGGGTGTCCCTGCCTCCTGCTTTCCCGGTGAGTTCAGACCGACTGCCCCAGAGCATGGCAGGGCTCGACACTAGCATTGCACCAGCTCAGAGATTTACTGGCAACAACTTAACCTGCAAATTTAGCTTCAGCGTCTTCCAAATCAGGGCCACTAGCAGCCCTGTGCTGGGCCACTCTCATGTCTGTGTGTTGTTTGAAGCACTTCCAAGCACCTCTGCCCCTGGATCAGCGAGGGAACACCCCCTTCTGCTCTCGCTACATGGTGTGTCCTTCAGGTTTTTGCTTTTTTCTAAAGCCATTAAATCTACTCTGGTTGCCTGGCCTAGGATGCTGTTGCAGCTTCATCTTAAAAGGGAAGAAGTGTTAACCCCTGTTCCTCCATGGGTGCCCCCCAGTCACTAGTCCAATTAAAGAGTTGTCAGGCATTTCGGAAAGAGCAGGGAGAGCTGCCAGCCGCCGTGTTGGCAGTGTGGAGCTCTGCCCAGGGCGCAGCAGGCCTGCTCTGGGGGGCCTCAGGACTAGTTTTGGCATCGGGGTTTTGCTCTTGAACTCCTGAGCCGCTCCGCTTGTAGTTGTTGAGGTGAATCGTGTGTAACTACCTGGGCACAGACGGATGGAGGAGTTTATGGAGAGAGACTGTTCTGGCAGTGTGGGGGAAGAAGTGGGGTTCTGGGCAGCAGATCCCCATCTGGTTTTAGAAGTTATTTTAAAGCTCCATGGAATTGGCCGGTTCTGGAAAGCGGAAAGCTCTGCTTAATCCCATCTTGCTTGTAAGGCAAGCTTAAAGACATCCTCCCACCTGCCTCGGTTTTCCGGAAGTAGCTGCGGTCAGCTGAGAGGAGTTTAACTCTGCCCACCCAAGCTGGTCTTTGCCAAAACTGTCAGCAAAGGGGTTGGTGAGAGAAAGGAGGTGTGAGCGTGGGGCAGGAAACACGCTGTCCTGTCTTACCCCAGATACTAACCTTACTTTGGTGAAACTTCGCAAATTGTTTTGCTTGTGTATATCTGCGTTGGTCTGTACAACTGCACTGCTGATATTTCCCTGCTTATACAAGGCTTTATGACCAGGACTGCCAAGGAAACGTGCAGGGTGTTACTGCTAGTGGGGTGCGTTTAGCGAGAATGGTGATGTCCTGGCAAGCAGCTGTTCGTTTCTCCAGCGACTCTTTGTGTGAGTGTCTGCAGGGATCCTCCCCAGCATTATCAGCCATGTGGTTTGCCTTGCAAATAGCAAAGTTTAAAAAAAAAAACAAACTTGGTTTTGAGAGCAGTAGGGTTCAGAGAGGGTGGGGAGTGCAGGATGAGGAGGAAAGGGGAATCTCTAAGGGGACAGTCCTGTTCTTGTGCATAAGAGCAGGATTTGCTTGAGAGGGAAGATGAGTGACAGCTATTTTAGAAAGGGCTGATTGTGCTGTCCTTCTCTTCTTCTGCCAATAAAAGGACATGGGTAGTGGGTGCAAACTGTGCAGGGCTCTGACCTGATCAAGGAGTTTTGCCTTTTCTTCAGGGTTTGGGTTTGTCACATTTGAAAGTGAAGACATTGTGGAAAAAGTGTGTGAAATCCACTTCCATGAGATCAACAACAAAATGGTGAGTGTCTGGGGCAGAACGCGGGGGAGAAGGGACAGCAGTATAGAACAGAGTAGGGCAGCGGCGCAGGGGCAGGATGTGAGGCACTTGTCCTGATGCACTTTCCCTGCGGTGGGGAACTGGATTGAGTCTTTTCCCCAGAATCACAGCAGCCAGCCTGGGAAAGAGGCTCGCAGTGTGGAGGTGAACCAGCACAATACCGAAGGAGGAGAGCTAACTGTAACGAGGAATTGCGCACTACTTGGAGGTTTTGAAGTTACATGAAACATGGGAGGAGGGCAGGTTTTACCTTTATTCAGAAATTAGGAAAATTAGGCTTTGAGGCCCAGGTGAGGGGCCAGGCAGAGTGTCAAGGGCAGCTCCAGGAGGAGAAAACTGATGTTTGAGCTCCCCATTGCCAGTGGTGGCTGCAGAGCCAGGGGAAGGCTGGCAGCATGCAGGCCAGAGGCAGGGTCAGTGGGGAGAAGAGCAGGACAGGCTGCTGGTGGTGGCCAGGGCTGGGGAGTGCCATCACACTGGACAGCCCTGCCTGGCCTGCAGCCTGGGCGCTGCCTGTGCTCGGTGGCAGTGCCCTGTGCCAGTGGCAGCCAAGCCTGATCTGTACTTTCTTGTGGCAGGTGGAGTGTAAAAAAGCCCAGCCGAAGGAGGTGATGTCCCCAACGGGCTCGGCACGAGGGCGGTCCCGAGTCATGCCTTACGGGATGGATGCCTTCATGCTGGGGATCGGCATGCTGGGTAAGCCCAAGGACAGATCTCCTCCCCAGCTCCCGGTCATGCCAGGCAGCAGCTTAGAGGTTTTATTCCGAGAGCAGGCAGGGTGGCCAAGGGCAGCTCTCCCTGGTCAAGGCCGGGGACGCTTTGAGGGTGCCAGGACCTGTTTGCGATCACAACTTGCCCTCTGGTGGCACCTGGAAAAACTGCAAACTTGTCACTGCTGCCCTGTGACAGCCCATGTGTGGGCAGCTCTGGCCCTCTGCTTTCAGTTAATGGTCCCTCAGTGCTATGGAATATAGACTGTAACTCTTTAAGGGCTCTTGTGGTTGTAACTACGTAGCTGAACTGCGTGTGGAGTAAGATGTGCCCAGACATCTTCCTCCCACACTTCTGCGGGCTTTCTGATGAATTAGTTGATTAAAGAGTCCCTGAGCTTCCACTTGAAACAGTGGTCTATATAAATGTCCTCACTGCCATTTGAAGACTATAAAAATGCCCTTAAAGTTCTGGTTAAGCTTTGTCTCACTTTGTCCCTGAGAGGGACAGCAAGTATCTGGTATTGCAATGAAAACTATCCACTTATTGTGGGACTGTCTCTTAAGGAGAAATAAGTGGCAAGCAGGCAGGGTCTCATGTCTGTCTGTTATTCTGGGACAAATGTGTTCAGATATGAGATTTAAAAAAGAAGAAAGTCCTCTGTAGCCTCTGCTTCCAGGTCTACAAACCTTTGTGCCTGGATCTGAGAGTCAAGCATGATCCTTCCAGCACAGGTGCTGTTCCTGGCT
>NW_010105321.1:0-13877 GCF_000699245.1 Pterocles gutturalis | reverse complement strand
CTTTCCCTCTGTTCATTTTAGCCAGGCTTGAGCCAAACCAAGAGCACAATGTTTGCTGAAGATCCTCACTGGTGTTGCTGGGCAGGGTGTACTCAGCCTAGCTCTCCTTGCTAAGCCTGCCGAGTAGCAGTTAGTCACTGAACAAAACCCCAAAAAGGGCATTTTTTTCCCCAATGTTTTCACTTGACTTATTGAAGGAAAATAAATCTCCAGCCTGTGGTTTTGCGTTTTGCCTTTTCTAAGCCATCTGAATTCTAAAGCAGCAAGGCTCAAGCTGAGTCATTGGGAAGTCTACATACTCATGTCTTGTGAGATTTCAAATCAAATATTCGTCTCTGAGTCAGTGCCCTTCGCTCTCACAGGCTTGTTCTATAGAGGTGGTCAGCTTCCCCGGGAATGGCAGGAATTGTCCTCCTGCCCAGTGCCAGGAAGAAGTGTTCTGCCTGCATTCACCTAGTGCAAAAGTGACTCAGAGCTATTCAGCTCTTCAAATGCCCCCACCTCCCTGATCTCCTATTCGTAAATCCGGCTGATGCATCAGAAAGCTTTAGTCTGCAGAGCTATGGGTTTCTGCAGCCCGGCACTGAGCACATGGACCCTTGCAGTAACAAAGCTCTTTTCTCTTTCCTCAGGTTATCCAGGCTTCCAAGCTGCCACCTACGCGAGTCGAAGTTACACTGGCATTGCACCTGGCTACACTTACCAGTTCCCTGGTGAGTGGTGCTCCCTGCTCAGTTTTTTGGTCTGCCTTCAGGTGACGGGAGTCCCTGGCATGATCTGTGACCCTTTCACCCTTTCCCCTGTTTGGTCTTTATTTAAATTGGAGACGGATGTAGAAGGGGGAGGGGAGAAGCCCTGGAATAGGTGGGAACAGCCTGTCCTTCATTAGGATTATCCTCGAACTCCAGTGGCAGGAAAAGCCCAAGGCTGCTCTGGTGCCCTTTATGTTAGCCTCCTCCATAGGGCTGCTGCTGTGACACAGAAGGGCCCCTGCAGCTCTGCCTGTCTCGCTGCCTTTGTGTGTGTCTGTCTCTCTTTAGCAGAGTTGCCACTGCTCTGAAAGTAGCACAGAATTTGAAAACATGGCTTTCCATGGGCCAGGGAACTCCTAGGCACCCAAAATGCAGGTGCCTGCAATGCTATAGTTGTGTTCTGAACACACCTGGACCACTCACAGCCTCCAGAAAACATCTGCTGGGCCGGTGGGCTGCAGATCCCGTGCAAACTGGGTGGTTTCAAGCTCCCAACCCTGCTATATGCTCAGAACATGGACTCTGCGATCAATGGCTGGAACCTCCTGTGCTACAGCTGCTCAGAGCTCCCTGGGGCCTCTTCTCCCTCCTGTTCTCTGCTAGGCAAGGGAACAACGCAGAGCACAGTCACAGAAAAGACTATCTTGCTATTTTCTAGAGAAGTGGCAACTCTGAGCATCCCTTCCTTGCTCCATCCCTCAGTGTGATGGTTTATATATGAAGTCTTGATGTTAGGGGCTGGGAATGGGAAATTTCCTTTTTGCCTGAGGCGAGCCCAGACTGACTGTGGCTGGAAGTTGCTGTTGCCTCCTAGCTGTCTGGAAGCTCCCTATGAATCCAGTTTATGGCTCTCAGCTGTAGAGGCTTCAAGTGCCTCATCGTAAACCTGTGTCCAGATAAAGTGTGGCATGAACCGAGCACCCACTGGCGTGGCAGCCAGATTGGATGGGGCACAGGGCGGTGCTCCAGGGCAGATCTGAGGCTGCACAGTGAAACTTGCACTTGCCCTGCCTTGGCCAGATGTATTCTGAGGATAAATAGATCCTTTCAGTCTCCAGGGCAGGAGTCCAGCATCTTTCAGCACCAGTTATAAATTAGTTTAAAGAGACACTGGTCTGGTCGCAGTCTGGCTGCAGGCTGCTCCCCTAGCAGACCCTGCTACCGTCTTTCTGCGGGGTCTCCCTCGGGGCGTTTGATGAATTCCTAAGCTGTCTTGCATTTCGTTTTTAGAGTTCCGTGTAGAGCGGACCCCTCTCCCGAGTGCCCCCGTCCTCCCTGAGCTCACAGGTCAGTCCCGCTCATTTCCTAAACTCACAAGCTGGAAGGGGAGAAGGGGGCTTTGGGTGATTCCAGTGGTGTTGCTGCTCCACAGCCTGGCGCAGTTAGACTGGAAACATTTCTTATTTCCTCTTCCATCTGTACAAGCTCCATCCAAGGCCAGGGCTGGAAAGATGGAGAGGCAATCAGAGCCATGTGTATTGCCTCTGAGAAGGGCAACGCAGGTCACACCAAATGAAGGCATCTAATCCTTAGATGGCATTTCCTGCTGCTTGCCTCATTTTTTTAGTTCCTTGCCCCAGGCTGGGTGTAAACCAGATACGAAAAACTGCAGAGAGCAGGGTGACTTCGCAAAGGTCTACAACCTGAGCTGCTGCAAGGACGAGATTTGGAGTGCTGGGAGGAGGGAGAGGGTGTGGGAGCACTCCTGGTTGCTCTAATTCCATTTCCCTACGCAGGAGGGGCTGCAGGGAATGTTCTCCCAGCTCCATGCAGCTCCCCAGCTATTCCCACACAGGCTTCCCAGGCAGAAGTCAGCATGGTGGGACTCTACAAAGTCCTGCAGTGCTCATAGGGAACTGTGGAGTGAAACGAGGGCAGAGGACCATTTTCCAGAGACTAGTCCTGGGTCAGTGTCCTCACAGCAAATACCCTCTGGATCCTCAGCCCCTGGGTTGTGTGCAGTGTGTTCTCTCTGGGTGATGCTCCCTTCTGTCTACTCTCCCTTCCATGGCCATGTTTTCCCCAGCTCTGTCATGTCCATGGTTTTTGTCGTAGAAAAGCAGCTTTGTGTAGCACCTTGCTTCCCATGTGCCATCTCATTTCCGTGGTGTTCCTCCTCTCCAGCACTTCCTTGCCCCCACCTGTTTCAGGGTTTGAATCTCTGCAATGGGGGTGTGGAAAAGCTTCCTGAGAAGCTCTCCTGGAACTATCAGTACCAACAGGCTTGAAAGGGTGTTTCTGTGGCACAGAACCGTGTCGATCCTCGGGGAGTCTCTGTTCCTGAGGATGCTGAGGTTGGCAGCCACCAATGAACAAATTGCCCTGAGGAGTAGGGGGAGACCAAATCCTTGCTCCCTCTTAATAAAACTCTTCTGTGACACCATGTATGCAACCGTATAAGCACCTGACCCCCGCCTCTGAGCCTTTTGGTTGCCAAGCAGAGGACATGTGGGTCCAGTTGTTTATTTACCTGTGTTTATTTCAGCAAAACCCATGAAATACGTAGAGGAATGTTGGTGACTTGGCAAAAGCGCTTTTCCCTCCCAGGTCCACCCGTGGCTGCACTGTGCCTTTTCCTAGTGGAGGTGAATCGCCCAGGGCCTGGCTGTCACTGGTGGCTGGGGTGCACCAGAGCTCTGTACAACAAGAAGTTATTAATGCTGCTGTCCTGGCTGGGTGCCACGTTGGCTTACAGTCCTGAGTGTCTCGCTGAAGTACCAGCTGGGGATTGTGGCATTCTTCCCTTCCCGTTACGCTTACCTACTGTTAAACAGTCGCTGTGCAGCCTCTTGGCTGGGTCAAGAGCTGCGATTCCCGTGTATAGGCTGGAGTTGGTCCCGCAAAGGGCAGGGCCCCCTTCGTTCCTACAAAGGCCCAGCGAGCTGTGCAGAGCTCGAGGGCCCTTGTGCCTTCAAGTGGATGCGTGCGCATAAATGGGCTGCGCTCGATGGGCTTGGCAAGTGGAACTGAGACAAGGGGATGGCACAGGCAGGGATGATTGCTCCAGCACACAGGGAGCGAACACGCAGGTGCTCTGTCATCACAACACAAACCTGGCGTCTCGGTGGGCAGACTGCAAAAGCGAGAAGGGTTTTTGCTGGAAAAAGAATTAGAGTCTTTCTGAGAAGACCTGGCCTCCTTTCTCAGTAAAACCACATTTGCTCGGTTGTGTGTTAGGGACTCGAAGCAGTGATGAGGCAGGAGGGTGGCTGCCAGCAGCCTTTCCTCCCTGGAACAGCATCTTTGGGGATGATGCGAAGCAGGAACATGCTGACGTTGGCCCAGGGCCTGTAATGAGCGGCTAACCCAGATATAAGCCTCATATGACGTTTGCTTGAAACAGGCTGGAGCCTGCTACTAAATATTCCCTTATAAGCTAGTCTGGGTTTCAGCCTTAACGCGATTGATTTGTTCTGACCTCTTTTTATGGTGCTCTAAACAGAATCACAGTGAATTTCACATTCAAGCATGAAATGCTGACCCAGTCATTTTAAGGGCAAAGAGAAACATACTGGCTAGATGCCTCCTGCCCCGAGGGCCGGATGCCTGTGGCAGTGGAGTTGGGAATTAGCACTGGGACGTATAAATTAAGACGTACTGTTTTAATTGAGCCATTTCTAGTTCCTGCTCCCTAGGTATATGTTTCCTGCTCTTCTGCAATGAACAGCAAGGGGTTGAGCAGTTCAGGAGCAAAACTCAGAGAGGGGAAGATGGTGTGGCTTGAACAGAGTAGAGAAATAGGGAGAAAGAGGCTATTAAACTGTTATTCAAGAATAGTACCAAGGGACAGAGAGGAGGGGCTGAGCCTCAGGACACTGAGCTGCCAGCTGCTGCATTTCTCCACATTTACAGCCAATATCTGGATCTGTAGCTTCAGATTAACTGCATCTTGCAAGCTAAGTAGCGACAGGATACATCTGAAATTGCCCACTTCTACTTCAGCTCTTCCATGTCGTGCCCTCAGCTGCTCCAGAGTGTGGGCTTAGCAGAGCATGGCTAGTGAGTTCCCCCAGACGGTCACTGTGCAGAAGGGCTGTGCGCTCCCCTGTTGTCATCCTTGGATGTCCTGTGGGACGCACTAAGCCGATATGTCTGTGTGAGCCTGGTATTTTGCAGCAGGAAATGAAGACTCCTGT
This sequence comes from Pterocles gutturalis, assembly GCF_000699245.1. Lineage (NCBI taxonomy): Eukaryota > Metazoa > Chordata > Aves > Pterocliformes > Pteroclidae > Pterocles > Pterocles gutturalis. Next base: position 8,989 of record NW_010105321.1, on the reverse strand, counting down.
TGAGGAGTTTCCTGTGTAGCCACAGTGCCCCTGAGACGCCTGTTCCTTCTTTTCCAGCAATTCCCCTCACTGCGTATGGACCAATGGCAGCAGCAGCAGCTGCGGCAGCTGTGGTGCGAGGGACAGGTAACTGCCACTTTCTTCCCCAGCACGGTGTCCTGTCACCGAGGTTTGCGATGGACTGCGGGAGGGGGGTGGGACGGGGTTGCATTTTTAGGATCTTCACTCTGTAGTTTTGTTGCCTCCTGTAGGTTCCACCCCTAGTCGCACCGGTGGATTTCTGGGCACCACCAGCCCGGGGCCGATGGCAGAGCTTTACGGAGCCGCCAACCAGGACTCAGGGGTCAGCAGTTACATCAGTGCTGCCAGTCCAGCCCCGAGCACCGGCTTTGGCCACAGCCTAGGGGTGAGTGGGCCCTGTGGGGTTTCCTGCAGGGGAAGGAAGATGGAGAGTGGCATGGCCAGGGAAGGGGCTGCATCTCCATGTGGTGATGGAGGAGGGCAGTGGAGGGTGGCCCCCTCTCAGCCCGCAGCCTGCTTTCTGGCATCTGCCACGCCACCACTGAGCCCCAGGCTGCGGACAGCCTGCTCAGGATGCAGCAGCTCACTTGGAGCCTGCGTCCCTGGGCTTCGCTGGCTCTCCCTGGCCACGCTCAAGGTCCGGATCTCCAGACCTTTCCCTGACCTGGCCCAGACTTTCCAAGAGCCTGTCTTGGCCCTGATGCAGTGTCTTGTAGGGTGATGTGCTCTTTAGACCTGGCACCAGCTGAATCTGGCTTTCCCAGCATCTGGGCCCTGACTGAGTTTGTTGTGGTAGTAGTTCTCCTTCACTTTTCTTCTGTTTTCTTAAGAGTGGGGTTTGAACTCTTTCTTCACAGGGTCCCTTGATTGCAACAGCTTTTACCAATGGGTATCACTGAAGCTGGGGACCAAGGAGGCAGGAGGTAAGAGAGCTTCAAACAGGATCGGGTAACGAGAGGAGTGAAGTTCTGAGCTGGCCCCTGTGCTTGGGCTCTCGGCAGGAGCTGTGGATGCTGCTGCGAGGCTTGCCAGCCTGAGCCAGCCTGCGGGAGGAGTTCTGTGGCCAGTCTGGGGCTCTCTTCTGCACCACAGGCTTGGCAGGCTGGGTTTCTACCTTACGCTCCCCAGGCTGGGAGTGCCGTGGAGACATCACTTAGTGTCTGGGCGCAAAGGGGAAGGAAATGGGAGCACTGACAGGACCAGGAAAGGTCTGTGTCGTTGGTCAGAACCACAACCCAGTGGTGATCCTCAGAGACAAGCCTGGCTCACCCACATGGCTGGGTAAGCCTCCTCCATGCAGTTGGTTGTTCTCACTGCTGCCGAGACTGCTGTCTCTGGGGAGTGAGGTTTTCCCCTTCTTGTCTGGGATAAGAAAGGCAGAAGGGAAATCTGAGTCTGATCAGTTCTGTTTCTGGTCCTCAGATGGGCCTAAGAGTGAACTGTTGGGTGATCTCTTTGCTTTGCAAACGTGTCTGAAGTTAGTTGGCTTAAAAATAAGATTAAAAAAAACCAACCACAACCCAGTTTTTCAAAAAGGAGGGCAAAAACTTGGAGGGAAGGGTGTCCAGGCAGGGGCCTGTGGCAGCCTGGCAGGGCTGCAGTGAGCTGAGTGCTGCAGAAACAGCTGGACCCCGCTACGTCACAGGCCTGTGGGGGCCAGGAGTGCCACAGGTCCGGGCAGGCAGGCTGCATGGCATGTGGGGCCTTGTTTCCCAGGCCTGCACATTGCCTTTAAAGATGGGAGCATCCCTGCCATGCCCCGTTGCTGTGCCAGCGAGATGCAGAGCAAGTCTGTGTTGGGGCAAGTTTGGGTATCGAGTATTTCTGTCAAATCACACTGGAATAAAACCCAAGAGAAAATCTGTTGGTTGTTCTAGATCCTCTCCCTTCCCTCCCCTGCTGTGTCCTGCAGATTCCCCAGTGACCTAACAGAGGACAGCGGCTGGAGGATCTGGTGAGCCTCGGGGGATGAGCCAAGGTTACGTTTTTCTTGAATCAAACTGCACACTGCCGGCTGGCTGCCAGGCTCCTGCTGCCCTGCCCTGATCTCTCCCTTTGACCAGACCACACTGGACTGAACCCAAGGAGATCATCTCGCTTTCTTACTAACCACCGACGGTTTACGCTTCCCCCTCCCTGCCCCCAGCCCACCGATTCTTCTTTTATTTATTTTATTAGCTGTTAGTTTTATTTTTTTATTTTATTTTTTTATCTTTTTTTGGGGGCTACCCCTTCTTTTTGTTGTTTGCTCTTTCCCGAGCTAGTAGACATATTTTATGAATTGGCTTTGTGATTGTGTTAGGTAGTTTTTATTAAGGAGTATTTTTATTTGGCTTTGAAACTGTTTTGAATATTTTCAACTCTGTTGTTGTTGTCGTCAGTGTTTTTAAAGCACGGTATGTAACAAGAATGCAGTTCTGAAGGGAAGAAAGAGACACAGAGAGAGCAAAGGCTGAGAGGAACTGATGTATTTCTATTTTTTTTAAAGAAACTGTTTTTAATTGTTTCTGTTTTGTAAATGTGAGGCTTTGAAAAGTGTGAAACTCCAAGGATCTGAAAACGTTGGACATCGCTATGGAACAAAACAAATGTATATTTTGCTAAATGAAAAACACTATCCTTACAGCTGAAAGATTTTTTTTTTTCCTAGGTTTAGTTTTACGTGAGGTTTTCTTTTTCCTCTGTATAATATGTAAATATCGCGAGCTGAACCTGGCTGCTGCCTGCAGCCTGGCTCCAAGGAGCAGCTCCAGGTCCTGGACTTGGTGCCGCAGTGTGAGCAATACTCTCCAGCAGAATCCTGACAGGACTCCGTTCTTTTTTTGTACACCTTTTACTGTAAGATTTTAAGACCTCTGATGAAATGAAAGGGGGGGGTGGGGGCGGGGATGAAACGTACCAGCCATCGGCTGTTTTGCTGAGCGGGTTAAAGCTGCTTCCAATCGCTCGATGTACAGACTCCATCACTGGGCTCCGTAGTGCCAGCCTCTGGCTTGGCTTTAGGTAAAGGGCTTTACCGCCACTGCTTGTCTTGGTTACTTTGAAAGGAATTCACTCTCCAAACGCTATCGCTTTCATCAAGATTTCCGGGGAAAGGGGATCCTCCTCCGGAGGCGAGGGTATGGGAAGGGGTGTCGGCCATGGCCAGGGGGAGATCTGGGTGGTCCTTCTCTGAAGGGCAGGGCGCTGGGTTGGGGAGTCGTTAACGGGGGAGAAAAGCATTAGGGTGGTGATTTGGGGGCGGGTTAAGGGCTTCTCAGGGATTATATGAATTACAGAATTGCAGCTTCCCATTTGCTTTACTCTGTTCTGAAAGACTGTGGAAATTTGTCTGTTGTCCTGTGTGGGGGTGGTCTGGTCCCTTCTCCAGAACCTGCCTGGGCTTCCCCTGGTGCAGCCGGGCACCCACTGACAGCGCTGTGCCAGGGGAAGGCTCCAGCAGGAGAGCACGGGGCAGGTTTGGGTCTGGATGCCAGTGAACCAAAGACCTTGTTACGGGGGGTGATTAAGCCTTTTATTAAGATGCAGCCAAACTCTTTTCCCAGGGAAATAACAGCTTCATCTTAAGTTTTAAAAATCATTCCCTCTCTTCCCCCAAACTGAGCCCCTGTAAGGGAGAGGGGTGTTAGGAAAAGACTGGGAGGGCCACAGTGCTCACAGGGCACTTCTTTTCATCCCTCCCCCGTCTGCCGGAGCTTGTCCTGACCTGGGCGATGCGTTTGGAGAGTTCTGTTTAGGTAAGAGGATACTTAACAGATTAGTACTGAAAACACAAAGCAATAATTTTTGTTACTGAGACAAGAGTCTGTATGTCTGTTTTTTTAAATATTTCCTAATTAAAGAAGAGCTGCATTTTATTGGGTTTATTTTTATTCTATATACTTCAAATTTGGGTCTGCGGACAGCGCTTTCCTCCCTCATGGTATATGCGCTGAACTGCTTCCGTGCCCCCTCCAGACACCCAAGGCCAGCTGTGCTGCTGCTGGGCTGTGATTCACTCTCTGGCCAGTGCTGCCACTGCCTGGAGGCTGGGGCTCCGGTTTCAGGGTGGGCATTTTTTTTAAAAGAAATAAAGCTGTGTTTTTAAGCCAGTAAGTTATTACACTCCAATGTTTGTTCTCTCCACTCCTGTAACCCTTTTTCCAGATTTCAGTTTTAAATTCCTAATAAATTATTTGAAAACTGTCCTTTTCTGTCATTATTTGGGGGTGGGAGGTTTTCAAATGGAGATTTCAGGTGAACTTGGACCTGGCAGGAGTCACATCCTGCCATTAGGATGAAAGCCCCAGGCAGGGCTCTGCCTCTGTGTTCTGCTCCCAGACTTTGGCAGTGGCCCAGTTTATAATGTGAGGCAGACCTGGTTTTAATAGAGATCGTGTCTCTTCTCTACGTTACAGAGGTTTTGTACAGATATTTGTAGGTTCAAGAGAGGAGGAAATAGCGTGGCGTTTAGAAGTTTGTCTCAGATGCTCTGGATTCAATGACTGCGGTGGATCAAGGAGACGAGATCTAAGAAAGTAAAATGTGGAGATGGGAAGGGAAGAAGAGTCCTTAACAGACAACGCTGCAAGAGAAAGGTGAATTCTACCTGTGAAATAGTAGGTCTTTAATTATAGAGAATTCTTAAAAATTATCTAAGGCTCAAGCCTGTAAGTTCAGGAACCAGTTGTAAACTGGGATGCCCTCACAAGCATACGGAGGACCTGGGGCTTTGTATGCAGCACAGGCTGGGGGAAAACAAAAAATAGCATTGGTGGAAAAATCTTTACCCTGCTGGGATTTTTCTCATGTGGCACTTTTATAATGGTCACATGCTCGCTTTCCTGCACTTGGTGATCCTCTTCTTGAATTAAAATGTAGGAAATCCAAGATATTTTTTATTTTTGACTTAAAAGGTCCAATTTATTGGCAGTTTTCTTGGCAACATCAATAATAAATCAGACATTAAGGAGTGAGGAAAAAGGAACCACAGAATCTTAAGGTTCCCAGGTAAGACTACAGAGAAATAATAAAAGAGTAAAGGTGGCCAAAAAGGAGAAAAAACACTTAAATGGATCCTGAAGGGAAAGTCAGCAGATTGATCTGTGCGCAAAAGATTAAAACCTTTTTTTGGAACTGTGGTACACACTGCCCTTTACGTGAACCTTTAATGTTTATTCAATCTTCTCGCTGTTAGGACGTGAGAATCTTGAATCTGTAACTCAGCATCTGGCTTTAGCTAACGTGTGAGTGGGGAATCCCAGAGAATCAGAGAGCTTGTGAGAGATCAAAAAAGTCAGAATGGTTCTCATTGTTCACCAGCATGTCTGCCTTTAACTAGATGTCCTACAGATATGTCAACATCCTATGGATACTATCAGCACCATGGCACAGTTTCATCCACTATGATGGGGAAGATGTCCTTATTGTCCCTTATAGAAATGTGCATTTGAACCTACTGAAGCGTGCTGAACCCTAATTTTCCTTAACAAGCACTGTGGTATATGAAGCAGTTGCGGGAGGGTAGGGTTTGCCTCTTCCTCTGCTCTTAAAAACTGAAGGCTTGCTTGGTGCTTTAGAAATAAATGCAGACGCTCACTGCCAAGTGAGCAGTGTAGGATATGTATCTTGAGTGTGTAAAAATGCCAAACCTGTGGTCCTGACAGTGTCAGAGCCCCCGGGGTCTGGATACACACGTGGTATTTTGCACTTGCACCTGGCTGACTCTAGGAAGCTTTTACTTATCCATTTTTTTATCTTCTTTCAAGGTTCCCACCTCACCTCATGCCTCAGTGGAGAGAACCAAAGGGCCTAACGGGGTTCTACTTTGGTGCTGGGGAAAGAAAAACTGTTGTCGAAGGTACTGAAGTCTGCTATCTATGTTGAAGCCTCTAAGCCCAGTTCATTTCAAGTGGAACTCCCTTAAGGTCATGTAAAAACAGACACTGTTCCTTGTTTAAGCCAGATAGAGAGGCTTTCCAGGTTGCTTGGCTCCTGTTTTTTGCCTAGCAGTACCTCCTTCTCCTGTATGGTTTCAAAGGAAAAAACAGCTTGAACTTTCTTCTGTCCAGCTCATGCCAAACGGCCATTTGGGGTGAGTGGATGACTTGTACTTTCTTCTCTGAATTAGGCCAGGAGAATCCGTGGAGAGATACAGGATTAATGATAAGTGGGATACCATAATAAGAGGATGATAGGACAAGAGGAAACGGCCTCAAGTTGTGCCAGGGGAGGTTTAGGCTGGATATTAGAAAAAAATTTATTCACTGAAGAGTGATCAGGCAGTGGAACAGGCTGCCTGGGGAAGCGGTGGAGTCACCATCCCTGGAGGTTTTCAAGAAACGTGTCGATGTGGTGCTTCGGGACATGGGTTAGTGGGTTAGGTCGTGTTGGGTTGATGGTTGGACTTGATGATCCTTGAGGTCTTTTCCAACCTTTATGATTCTATGCCAGTATTAGTAGGATGGATATTAGTGTGCCAGCAATTTCCAACATAACTACCAAACTGCTACTATTTTTTATTAGAGAGCCCTTAAAAATATCCAGATTTTTAAGCTGGCTTCTAATAGTAGCATTAATATAAGAGCAAAAACCTAGAGGGCAAATATTTGCCTCCCTGGTGTTCAGAGATTTAACTGCCCTGACCTTCAACTGGCCATGTCACAACCTGCTGCCCACAGCCTCTGATGGAAGACATCTGCATGTAGTAACATAAATATCAGCTTGTTTATCTCAGACCCATGTCAAGGTGAGGTTATCATATATATATATATATACGAGCCGCCTTTCCTCTAGCACCACTTTCTGTCAAATCCTCTGAGAATGAAGTTCCTGGCCCTGCTTTTCCTGCTGTTCGGTGTGTAGGCGGCACTCACCCCCCAGCACCCCCCGGACTGGTAACCCCATGCCTAACTCTAACCTTTGTGTCTGTCTCTTCTCAGTGGGCGCAGCCAGTGCTGCTGTCTCGCCCCGGGCCATGTGGGATTTTCGCAGCATGATCAAATGCACTCTCCCGAACAGCCGTCCTCTGCTGGAATATGCTGACTACGGCTGCTTCTGCGGCTTTGGGGGCTGCTTCTGCGGCTTGGGAGGCAGCGGGACACCAGTGGATGAACTTGACAGGTTTATGAAACTCTTGATTTTACAAATCTCTTTCCTTGGCTGTGCTTTCACTGTTCTTCACACCAGCTTCATCTTAGCTGGCCCTGACTATAAATGTTCACAAAGCTCTCTGGCTGCTTTGAATGAAGCTTTCTGTCAAAATTGACTCAAGGAAAAAAGGTTGTGTAGTATCACACCTTGACACCTTATTACTAAGATCAGATATAATCCCAACAACTCTGTTTTCTGTGGCAGCTAAACTGCACTTGTTCCAGCATTTTTTTTTTGCAGCAGCAGTGCTGTGCAAGCAGCCCAGACACAGCTTTGTGCCCACTGCCCGGTGCGTGACCATCAACACGTGCAGGGCTGAGCTGCAGAATGCTAAAAGGTGGCTTGGGCAGTTTAGAGATCACACAAGACTAACAGACAAGACGCAGCAAACTGTGTCACCTGTTATTAGCTCTTCAGCTACCAGGCACTGATGGGGAGCGTAGGGGAAATGGTGTCTTTTGCTTTCCCTGTGCCCAACTGACAATTCTGTGAAGATGCTCCACTAAGTACATGTGTCCCAGACACCTCTTGGACCATTAGCTAGCAGAACTGAGTCTCTCTGAGGTCCTTCGTGTCTGCTCTTTATCACTGGGTATCTTTTTTTTGTTTTGTTTTTGTTCAGTACCTTGTCAAAGTAATACTATTGCATTTACGTGTCTTATAGGTCAGCTGAGTTTGCGTTTCTGGTGTTTTCTGACCTTTTCTTCCTTATTTCCCAGGTGCTGTCAAACACACGATGGGTGCTACACACAGGCAAAGAAACTAGACGCGTGCAAAAACCACATCGTGGACAACCCCTATACAAAGTCCTACAGCTTCAGCTGCTCCAGTGGCAGGGTTACGTGTAGCAGTACGTCCACTTCCATGTCACTCTGCTCCATCCTTACGCTTGATGCTTCTGTGGCAGGAAGGCGCAGTGCGAGTCTCTGTCAGGGGGCTGGGTGTTAGAAACGGGGCACCTCACGCAGGCAGCGGAGTGAATGTTCTCCACGTGCAGCACAATTTAAAGGTGGTGGAAGATACAGGGTACCACAGTGGGCAGGGAGGCCTGTCCCCTCTACAGGGGACTGAGTCCCTGTAGTGCTTTTCTGGGATTCCCTTCAATGGCCATATTTACAGGATCAGGATGCTAACTGGGGAAGCATTACACAGCTTCTGATGGACATTTCTAATATAATGGTGGAGCTTGTATGGGGCTCTTGAACAGAGAGGAACAGAAGATGGGCTGGGAAACAGAACTGCAGGAAAGGAGGGGAAGGAAGGAGTAAGGAGGTTGCTGAGCCAGAGCACACAGATTTGGGGCCAGAGGGTTAGCGGGGAGAAGCATCTATACCCCGAAAATGGCAGCAGCAGTGAAACGCCTGCCTGAGTCCCCGCTCTGCCTAGGGAGGGAGCCGCGGGCTCTGACTACTCCTGCTCTCTCCCCAGGCCAGAACGACGCCTGCGAGATGTTCATCTGCAACTGCGACCGCGCCGCCGCCATCTGCTTCGCCAAGGCGCCCTACAACCCCGCACACTACATGCTGGACACCAAGAAATACTGCAACTAGTCCTCCTCCTGCCTCTACCCCTCCAGGGGCAACCACGGCCGCTGGCCTGTCACTAATAAACGCCTCACGACGACCCTCGCCTTCTGCCTGTGCTGCGCTGAGGGAATGGCGGCCTGAGGGGAACTGTGGGCTGAGGGGAACTGTGGGGGGAGAACAATGGCGGGCTGAGGGGAACTGTGGGCTGAGGGGAACTGTGGGGGGAGAACAATGGCGGGCTGAGGGGAACTGTGGGCTGAGGGGAACCGCGGGCTGAGGGGAACTGTGGGGGGAGAGCAATGGCGGGCTGA
>NW_010105320.1:22496-26938 GCF_000699245.1 Pterocles gutturalis | reverse complement strand
TCCAACCCAAAACATTCTATGATTCTATCTCTCGGGTATCTGCTCCCAAAGAACATACGAACTCAGACTATATTACAAACAAGGTTTGACAACAGATGTTCAAACAAGGGTCATAGGATAACTGTATTAAGAGAAAGAACAGCCTCTTAATATAAGATCTGCCTCAAAACAGAGTGAGCTGATGAGCAAAACTCCAGTTCAAAAATATTTCATCAGCTAGGCCACATGAATGAAAGCAAGAAGATGTGGTATAACATTTAGCTCTGCATGAAGAAATCTGAGAATACAAGCCTTCCCAAACTATGTAGTTGCAGAGACATTTTTCTAACCTCATCTCCTTCTCCAGGTTCACTTTCTTACAACATTCCACACATCTTTGTAAGATTGCCTCATCTTTATGACTGATTAACTTAACCAATGACATTCAAATTTTACCAAGTATAGAGATCAATACATTCTCAGAAGCTGCATGAAAAATAGCTGGTTCAGGAAGGACGTTCATGCCCTTGCTGACAGAGATTACAATGAACGCACTACCCTTACTAGTTGCCAGACGATTCATGTGTGAAATCAAGTTTTGAGGCACCTTATTTATTATTTGAGCAACTTATTTAGAATGCAAACCACTTCAAAACAGAAATGAAAGAAATAAAACATTGTATAAAGGATACCTTTTTTTTGTAATGTGTATATAATGATCCTAAATTAAAGATCAGTCTTCACAACAAATTTAAGCAAGTCAGATGCACCATTTGAATCCTAAATTAACAGTCACAGCACTTCTTCAAAGAAAGGTATAGCTAACATTAGACAGGATCAGAGAAGTGAAGTTAAATTCATGCATCATTGAGGCAGTTAAGCAAAACCATTTTACCTTGGAAGTGACATATGAGAACATTACACAGCACTAAATCCTCTGGACAAATTACTTAAGTGGGGTCATATACTGAAAATGCACTGTTAACCTCCTCTTTTCAAAGTAAGTGAGGTATAACAAGAAGGAGCACATAAGAATGGAGATAAAACATTGCCTGAATTAACTACTGCTTTGTAAAATGGATCATCTTTGTAATATGAATTAAAAGAAGAACAGAAACAGATTAAGCTTATTCTCCCCAGGACAAAATTTACTCTACAAAGTAAGAAGACAAGTTTTCTCTGTTTACTTCCCCTCACTCTGCTAACCCAGATGGGTTTTCAGTCATCTGGCAAAAGCAGAGGGAAACCACACCTCTGAGCAACTTCACAGTAGAGATTTCATCACCTGAAACACTTAAGCAGCTGCCAAAGCTAAATCCCATTCCTCCCTGTCTGCCAAAAGAATGACTTTTTTTTTTTTCTTGCCTGATTTGCTGTTTATTGCTCTATAGCTGGAGCTCACAATACTGTAATACTCTCTTCATGGTCACTTACTTTTGCTACACTGCAAAAGACCTGGAACTTTCTCCTTCAACTATTTTCTCCATAATCAGAGTACCCTTTCTCGTTTATCAACATAGACAGCATTTGTTTTTGATGTTCTGAACTTATCTGGAGCATCATGATCTTATTGAAAAAAATCATAGTAATATACTTTGCTATTGGATAACTTGTTCTAAACATTTGTATCTCACCTTTGACAGAAGCAATTTCACACAGGAAACATGGCCCTCATAGACTGCTGATAGGAGTGGTGTGATATTATGTTTGTCTGGAGCCTGTAAATCGAGACAAAGTTATTTGAAGTACAATTTCACACAGTGTTAAAAGGTTTCACTTAACTTTTTAATTTTGTTTTGTCAACAGTAGAGTGAAGGTAAGAATCTAAGATATTATCCAGAAAAGCATTCCCTGAGAACTTTTTACTCTCCTTTAAAAAAAAAAAAAGCCACTGTTTAAAAAAGTCAGGTAACAGCAAGATACTTCTACCATAAGACTTTTAGGTATTAAGTTTGTATATTTTTTTAGGCCAATTATAGAAACTACAGGGTTTCAGTTTACAAATTTTGCCTAATTTAAAAACACTACTCCTAATTCTCCCATTTCTCAGCCAGCCTGACTTCAGAAACCACTTTTGGCTGAAACATTGTTTGGGCCATATTGTCCTCTCTAAACTATAGGCCTGGAAATAATAAGAAATGGAACAACTGAAATATTACTTTTTGTTTCCTCCTCTCCAGTTAGGAGAACTGAGGAAGAGATAATCTCTACAGACACAAAGGAAAAGTCCAAGCTATTTTGTTAAGGACTAATGCTAAAATGTGTTGCACATTAACTTTTAGCCAAGTAATCTAAAGCACAGTGTTTGGGGTGTATGGTTAAAGTATTCAGAAACTTTGCTTTAAGGAGAACTTTACTATTTTGAAGTGCCAATACAGACCAGCAAAGTCTTTTCATCACAAAAATCCATGTACGTCAAGCTACAGCAAAATGACTAAGTTTGTGCAAGTAAGAATGACTCCAAAAAAGAGAGAAGCATAACAATTTAAATCAAACTGATCCTGCCCTGGACAAGGATGCATTGCATTGTCTTCTAAAGTCCCTTCCAATAAACTTATCACATATTTCACACAAACTTTCTTTAGATTTGATTACTGGATTTATTTTTCTTATCATGGTCAAATTAAATTTTTACAGCTAGAAGCAACTTTTTCTAGTGTGTCCAAAAAGGATAAAAACTTTTAAGAAACGTAATGTTAAGCTTATAACCTCTGGTACACCACCTCTCAAATATTTTTAAATGCAACAACTCATTTAGTTTGATTTAAGTATTTAAATCTCTCAGTAAGCATTTAGGTACTTACACCAACCCCTTTTGGACGGGGGAGGGTGACAGGGAAGATCGTAACACCCTAACATCTGTTTGAAAATTGATGTACATACATTAATATCAGCTCCTTTCAATAGCAGAAATTCCAGAATCTCAAGCTGTCCACAGTCTGCTGCATAGTGAAGAGGTTTCCTCCCACCTTCAAGTGTCCGGTTGACATCTTCACCCTTCAACGTAAACATAATCTAATAAGCAAAATTTCAGAGCTAACACACCAAGAAGAGCCTGAAAAAAATCCAACACCATCAAACATGCTGAAGAATGTTCCATCCAAATATTTAAGTCAGTGCCCAAGAAAAATGAAAATTAAGTTTCTTGATTTCCTTTCCCTAGTCTATTCATTTAAGACTATAAAACAACCTTGGTCCCTCATTCCACACTGCAGCTCAAGTGTAGTGAGCACCCAAGCACTCTAGGTAACTCATGTGACTAAAAAAAAAAATCAGAGCTTGTAAAAAATGCTCACATTGGCTTGTTTTGCTTCATCTTCCCCCCAACTGGGACACTGGTCATCTGGGTAACTTACTTCACCTGCTTCTACAAATATTGATGTTTTGCACACTGAAAAACCAGATGCACAGAAAAAAGTCAGCTAGAAGTCATAACTACTAACAAGTGAGTACAGACCATCCATCATTTAAAACCCAACTATGAAACTGACCATTCTGTTTTATAAATGGTACCTGCTAACTCTACATGACACAATAAAGTCTGAAGACAGTCAACCAAATCAGGACACAGGAAGTTGTATTCTAATGTCACTCATACTGGTGGACTGAGACATCTCTTAAGGCATAAACAAAATTTAATTTAGCGAGTGCCTAATCAGCTTTGTTTCTTCATCTTGGGTTGTGCAACTAAGGATAAACAGATTTGCTACACTTCAGTAATAAGTTACTGGAAACCAAATACTGACAAGCTATGTGGTAAGTGACTTCTTGCTCAAATGTACAAGTCATGTTAGTATTTTAGGGAGTGGCTAAATTTAGCATCATACTTCAAGTCCTGCATTTCCACAGAAAAACAATCAGAAGAATTTCAGCTGCAGCACGAACTCATACTTCTCTACAGAGCCCCTGCAGTTCCCTCACTCCTGCCCCAAATCTCTAGAAAGTTCTCAGAATAGAGGGCTTGACATGTATTTTCAAGATATCACCACCCTTCTAAGAATAGAGGAGGAGATTGTCAAAAGGAAATCTTACTCTGTTTTTGATGTTCTAAATTAGAGTTTTATACTACCAGCCAAATAACAAAACAACCTCAGAATTCTCTTCTCCTATCAATAGATTATTCAGCTCTTCTCATAATATACCATGCTGAAAGTCAAAGCAACACAACAGTGTTCAAATTCAGGTGCTTAAAACACCATACATTCTGTGGCTCTAGAGGTCAGGACCTGGTTCTCACACCACTGAAGGTTCTGGCTTCAAAGTAGCATGAAGTAGCAGCAAGCAGCACAATGAGAAAAAACTCTTCAGCTGCTTTAACTGACTCCAAAATATGGCTATGTGTTCTAAAGCATGCTGGACTGTAAGCTCATTGGCTTACATTATAGGATTTTTTTTCTTCTTAAAGAATATATCACAGACCACTCTGCTCTCTCCTAAACTGGTTGTGGAACGAATTCTTGTGG
>NW_010105320.1:7065-22465 GCF_000699245.1 Pterocles gutturalis | reverse complement strand
GCTGGACAATGAACTTTTGGAAGGAAAAAACAACACCCAAACACCAAGTTTTCTAATTTTCCCTTAAAGATGATGAAAGCTTTTGAGTACCTAGCAAAAAGTCTGCAAACAAAGATGTCCCAAACACAGATTATGTGGATTTGAATACTAGCACTGAGAAAAATGTATCAGCGGCATTCAAAGTCAAACATCACAATATTTTAGTCCAAATTAACACAAACAAGATACTCTAGAAGTCAGAACATTTTTTTTAAAAAAAACACCCAAGTATTCCTAGATTCTGCGATAAACAAAGTCAATATCCAGTTGTCTCATAGGTCTGAAAAGCCACTGTAAAACAGACTACTGAATGGTGCAAAACTTTGTTTGGCCTTTCCTACTCCCAGTCTAAGACATATAGAAGTAGGAAGGAAAAAGAAATCAAACCATTTCACATACAGGGATCAAACCCTGGCACAAGCACCTGCTTTAAATGCAATCTCTAATACACATACATTTGATAGTTTCTCTGTGGCCACTAGATCTCCTGTTTATACTGCCTGGGACACCTCCCCATAGGAAGAGCAGTGGTCTCCAGGTGCAAAAGTCAAGTGGGAAAACTTGGAGAGGTGTGCAAGACAATCCCCTGAGCTGTGAGAAGAAATGATTTTTTCCACTGTTAATAAAGTGTTAAAATTGTGTTTATTTCATCTTTGTCTCATCTTTAATTTCAATTTCTGGGTACCTTTTATAATGTACATAATACACAGTAAAGTAGTACATGTATATAATTATATACATAAATATATGGATATTGGTGGTGCACTCTCAATTATTTTTTTTGTTACTGACAAGGTGCACGATCAAAAAGGTTTGTAGATCACTGGTATTCGTATTGATGGAAATCATAAACTAATTCTTTTTCCAGGGGGACTTTCAGTGGAAATTTTATAGGTCAACAAAAAAACCTCTAAACTTTACCCTTATACACAAATTATTCAGATTAAAGACCAACTGCTATAAAATTCACAAGAATATCCTTATAGTCCTGCTTTTGCAAAGAGAAAGTGCCTTTAGACAGATATTAACTTTATATCTTTAACTGAAATTCCATTAAAAGTTTCAATCTTTATCTACACCAGCTGCCATTTATGTGCTTAAATAAGTCTCCAAGATACACACTACCTACAAAAATCACCTATAAAATGGATGAGTCAGAAAAATGCTTTAACCCTTATGATCCAAATTGGTAGTACATCGGCAACAAAGACACTAGTTACTACAGCTGCAACAGTAAATCTTTTATTTGGCTAGACAGTGATTTGAAACACATCCAACACCCTAGATAAGGTTGTCAAAGATTATCTAAACAAGCTGCTATTCTTCTTTAAGCTTAGGATATATAATCCTGTGGGTGTTGCTTTTTGTCTTCACTGGATGAGCACTCCAAGTTGGATTATCTTGCTCTTCCACTTCAGGTATTCTGCTGAGCTAGGCCAGGGAGAGATGTTGATTTATGTGGGCATCTGGGTTCGCAGGTTTGACAGACTGGCCAGCTATGACAGACCACATTTTGTATAGGAAACGCATCTTCTCTATACAGTGGCATCTAGAAAGTGTTTGACTATGCACTAGAGAATTCAAGGATTCATATTAGAAAATAAATTATATATCAAAGCTATAGCAACAAGCTACAAATGCTGATTCACATCTTCATATGATAAAAGAAAATCTAAGCATAAGGTCCAGATTTGAGCCCCCTCTCATAAATAGAGCAGCTCTGGTAAAAGTGTGCCTAATTATGTCAACCGAATGAGACAAAGTGGTCTCAAACTCTGTAACACCCTGAGGCAGGAAACAGCAGAGAAAGTAAAGATTCAAATAAAAGAGTTTATCTATGTAAAGTTTTCTGAAATTACTGTGTTTTTGAATAAGACTGGCCAAAGACATCATACTGAATGTTATGAACTTGGGTATCAGCAATCTTATCAGGTGATGATTCTAAATACTGACCTCTGAGACAGCAAGTAACCAATATTTTTGTAGGCTGAAACTAAGACTGTAAGACTGTACCTAATAGCTGCTAAAGGTTTTCTTTAAAAAAGACCATACTCTGCACAGGCATATTGTCAGAACCCACATGAACTGCTAAAGAGCAGCATGACTTTTCCTTTATGCCTGTAGGAAAAAAAAATCTTCCATATATTAGGCAAGAAATGACAGAACAATTCTCCCAGGTAGTTCTATGGGACTTTTGCCGTCTTCTAGAGTCTAAAAGAGCAGCAACAAGGTTAATAGTTACAAGGGTACTTTGAAGGAGACGTAGTTAACTCAGAATCAAAGAATCATCAAATTAAAAATAAAATATGCCTTCAGTCAAAGGCTACACCTCTTCTGAAATAATTGTTTTTATTTTCACTTTCTAGAGCAGACCTACAAATTCACTAACAGTTGTGCAAATGTTTGTGAGAAGCCTTGGAAAAGAATTTGCTCTTGCAAAAGGAAAGACATGATCACCTCGTCAAAGACCTTCCAGAATATATTGAGTTTACTTAGACATTTAAGTCTGCTATAAACCACATCAGTAATATCTTTCTTTGCAGACCAATGACCTAGGGCACCAGCTATGCAATAACATTAAAAATTGGTTCAACGCATGAAACATCAAAATCATCAGTTAGCAGGTATCTGCTTTAATCCCCTTGATTAAAATATGATTACAGATAATGAAAAGCCTCTCTGTGAATCTCCAATTACTAAACAAGACAGCATGAAAGAAGATTTTTATACACGTTGATTTATGTCCTACTTAGAAAACTCACATACATGGGTAACAGTAGAATATTCAATTAGAAGGACTTCAAGTATCAGCTTCAGTTGAAAGCTGGCTATCAACTTTTCACTGAAGGACAGGTAAATAAAAACTTGAAGATCAGTTCCAAATACTTTCAAAAACTTTCTGCGCTTTTTAAATAACTAATAGCAGAGTTCATTGTAGTGTCCTCTGAATGTAACTATCACCCACTTTCTGTAATGGAGCAATTCAATCCATAAAAAGATCTGTTCTAACTAATTTCTTAAGTGAGTACTGTCAAAATTAGTTACTCTTGAACTTAATTCTTCCAACTACCCTCTATCACACACATTTTTCTTGCTCTACCTTTCCTTGCCAATGCAACTACACAAAAACCCTGGCTGGTGTCCTTTTGCAGTTTAATCAAGCTTTGGCTATTTTAGTTCCATCCCTGCACACCCTGGGAAAGCACATACATTCTTCTTGGATACCCACACCGAATTCCACTTTTCATGGTCCCCCTCTTCATATCTGAGCTCAGAAAGGACTTCCCTGACAGCCAAGCTGCCCTACTGTCACACTTGCTAGATGTCCCAGAGTAATCTGGAAAGATCTGCACCTTAACAGCTGCCTTGAATAAATTCTGCCAAATTTAATTCCTTGCTTTTTTGCAGCTCTAGTTAAAAGAATGAATCAGATTTCACTGACTGTGTCCCTAATGCACATAATGACATAAGCCCATTGAAAGTGCTGAATGAACAAGTTTAGTCATAAATTACAAGTTCTAAAGCTCATTATTTTCCAGGCAGATTATTTAACCACACGAAACTGACACTGTCCTTGAATGGCCCCTGCCTTTTTTGTAGGCTTTATTACACAGATTGTATTCTATGAATCCTAGCTTTACCTGCTAACTCCCTCCTTTCCCAGCTCCTGCCAGTTTCAAAAGCATCAATACTTAAAGCCAAATGAGCTAAACTAAATTCATCTAGTGCCACTCTAGCATGCCTATAGCCTACTTCATGATCCTCAGTCACAGGCTTACTTTACAGTGGCACACCAGCTGAAACCAAATCTGAACCAGCTATTCACTTGAGCACAGTGGTTTGCCAGTTAGGATTGCTCTAGAGCATTACTGCCATGCTGTCAATGTCGCAGCTCACCCATCATTCTATCACCAATTTTCTCCTGTGTAGTAGTTATAGTATCACTGCTCCTGGCCACAGTTTGATCCTTCCTACCCCTGCATCAGAATTAGTGGCTGAATGATGAATCCAATGAGGGAACTAAGCAATCTGAGAATTAACTTGATAATTTTCTTCTTTCCAGCTGAATATGTTCTTTCAACTGATTCACCACTTGGCATCTGAACACACCAGAAATAAGAAGCTGGGATTTACACTGCAGTTCTACCACAGGAATAGAAACTGAAAATTGTGGCCTCATTAAATCTATTTCATAGGTTAACTGTATTAATAGAGTAATATATGCAATATTGGTGGCATTAAAATGCTCTTTCAGATTTAGAAACAACTCCATATCCCCATCTGTACTTATCCTATCATGCAGAAATAATTTCATCTCCCTATTTCATGCACTCCTTTCATTCCAGTTTTAATGAAGGAAACCAGACTCCATGCAGTCAGATGTCCTTAGAGTGCAAGGAAGCATCTTACAAGAGGTACACTACCGGGTAATTCCTGTCTCCATTATTCTGGAAAAAGATGAACTCACTGTCTGTGAGCACTGCTTGCATGTCTTCACATACAAAGGATGGCCATTCTTTACAGAGTATTAGATAACTGTAACATTTTAAATACAGAAAACTTTATTGTCATCATCTGAGTGGAAAAGAGGAAGAATGAAAAATCTTCTTCCTATAAAGAAAAGTTTAAGTCCTACAGATGAGATATTTGGAACATCTTACTGAATACTGAGAATACCACTTCCAAACAGTTCATATTTTACTATCTTCCCCACAGGCCATTCTTCACACTGGTTGTATCTGTTTGTAAAAATTCAACAAAAAGATTAAGTGAGATAGTTCCTCAGAAGTATTTCCAACCAATATCATCATACAGATCTACAGCAAAATATGTTGAGAATTCAGCTTGTGGCAAGCAGGAGTGTCTCAGGTTCTCAGCATTTATATACCTTGGGTGTAAGAACAATGGGCAAATATGTGCAGATGAAAGACAAAAGTAAAAGTTAGGCATTGTGTCTTTTTGTTTCTTTGTCACATCACAGTGCATGGCCTTTATTATCAGAAGGATCACACGTGTAATATTCCTTAATGCAATGTTAGCAACATTCTTCAAAGTGCATGTTGTAACCAAAAAAAAATTCTCCTGGGATGTCACGCCATAAGAAATATTTGAAAACAGATGAAATTCAGTGTAGCACCTGCTTTCTATGTTCATCTTCATGACATGTCTCTTTAAAAAAAAGAAATTTATAGTAGACAGCTAGGTAAGCTCTGATACACACAATAGCAACGATGGAGGTGTAACCAAAATGTAAAAATCTTTCTTACATTGTGATATTCTGAAACCAGAGATCCCTGTCTGATTGAAAAGACCATGGTCAGGTGTGCCGATTTAATTTTAACTTTGTAAAATGAAACTGAAGACATTTTGCCATAATAGTAATTCTACTGGTATCCACTGAATGAAATCTTTCCTTCCAATCTAACTCATTTTTAGTTTTTACACCTAATTGCCTGAAAGAGTAAGTTTTATACTTTTAAGTGGAACATAGATAACCTGAGCTTTAAAAACACTTAAGAGGAATGTATTACTTAGTCTTCTGAAGGGAGAGCAAGCTTGGAAAAACCATACCTTGAAAAAAATCATTAGCCATATACTCAAACAGGGTTTAGCAGACAATCTTGCACTTCCACAATGGGAGTCTAGGGGATATGGACGAACTAATGTGTATTAATCTTCCCCTAATAGTCTTCTTCCTTCTATCAAGGTTTGAGTCAGTTCATACCCCTTCAATCATTCTCCAGTGTAACTTTTTCCAGATTCATCCATCTCTGGAAAGACTTTAAAAGAAAAAAACAAAAAAAAAAAAAACAAGCACCGAAAGAAAAACAAACAACATATAAGGTAACTTATATTCAATGTCTGAATACTCAATGGCTCAATGTGCAAGTGGAGACTGGTGACGAATGGCATTCTGTGGGGTTTAGTATTGGGACCGGTGCTATTTAACATCTTTGTCAGAGACACAGACAGTGGGATGGAGTGCACCCTCAGCAAGTTTGACAAAGACACTAAGCTGTGTGGTGTGCTGGACACACTGGAGGGAAGGGATGCCATCCAGAGGGACCCTGACAGGCTTGAGAGGTGGGCCCACACCAACCTCATGAAGTTCAACAAGGCCAAGTGCAAGGTCCTGCATGTGGGTCAGGGCAATCCCAAACACAAATACAAGCTGGGCAGAGAATGGATAGAGAGAAGCCCTGAGGAGAAAGACTTGGGGGTACTGGTTGAAGAGAAGCTGAACATGACCCAGCAATGTGCACTTGCTGCTCAGAAAGACAACCTTGTCTTGGACTGCATCAAAAGAAGAATGACCAGTAGGTCAAGGCAGGTGATTCTCCCGCTCTACTCTGCTCTCATGAGACCCCACCTGGAGTACTGTGTCCAGCTCTGGAGTCCGCAGCACAGGAAGGACATGGAACTGTTGGAGCATACCCAGAGGAGGACCATGAAGATGATCAGAGAGCTGGAGCACCTCCTATATGAGGACAGCCTGAGAGAGTTGGGCTTGTTTAGCCTGGAGAAGAGAAGGTGCCGGGCAGACCTTCTATTAGCCTTCCAGTAATTCAAGGGGGCCTACAGGAGAGATGGGGAGGGACTCCTTATCAGGGAGTGCAATGACAGGACAAGGGGTAATGGTTTTAAACTGAAGGAGGGTAGATTTAGATATTAGAAGGACATTTTTTACTGTGAGGGTGGTGAGGCACTGGAACAGGTTGCCCAGAGAAGCTGTGGATGCCCCATCCCTGGACATGTTCAAGGCCAGGCTAGATGAGGCTTTGAGCATCCTGGTCTAGTGGAAGGCGTCCATGGCAGAGAGGTTGGAACTTGATCTTTAAGGTCCCTTCCAACCCAAACCATTCTACGATAAGCACTCTGAAGACAAAAATACATTTAGCTATCTCTGTCATTCTACTTGTATTCTCAAAATGGTTGTATGTTAACTATTTAAGACAAAGTCCACTGCTCAGGTTTCAGTTGTATGTTCATAGACTCTTCAACTGTTTACTGCTGTCACATGTCAGCTCTGGGGCTCATCCAATCCAAAAGTTACAACTCTAGTACTGCAGATCTAAACACCTTGATTGAGAATCCTTAAAAACAGTACAGCAGAATCAACTGAAAAACACCCTGTTTTCTACACACTTTTATTCTTCAAGGTCAATCATTCTACAATGTCTAAAATAATTCTGAGTTTAAGAATATTGTAAGTCAAACAAAAGCAGCTGCCCTTTTTCTACTTGCTGCAACAGTAAAAACATAAGATGATGTTTTTACATAACTAATCCATGGGTCATAAACACTAGCGGTAACAAGGGAAAACTCAATTACCACGCTTCCTGAGACCTGACTAATAATCTAAAAATATAAAGACAGTTTAATTCTACAAGCTTGCAAGTCTACTGAGTCATGGAATCACAAACTATTTAAGGCTGAAAGGGAATTATGGAGGTTATCTAGTCCAACATCTGCTTGAAATAGGTCCAATCAGATCAGGCTGCTCAGGACATTGCCCAGCTGAGTTCCATACACCTCTGAGGACAGTGGGCTTGACCATCTTCACAGAGAGCTATTTTTCTCTTATACCTAACTGGAACTGTTGCTTCTTACACTTCCACTGTGCTCCTCTAAGCAAACTTCTCCATATCCTGCCCTTGGTACAGAAAGAGAACAATAAAATCTTCCCTTTATGTTCTCTTCTTCAGGAAAAAAAAAAAAAACAAAACCAAAACAAAACAACAAAAACAAAAAAAAATCCCACCACAATTCTAACAGCATCTCCTCGTGTGTCCTCAGCAACCCTGACGGCCCTCAAACTCTTGACTCTGAGCATGTTCCTGTATGTTAATACTTTTCTTGTACTAGGAAGCCCAGAACTGGACAATACTTATATGCAGCCTCACAAGTGGTAAGAAGGGAAAAATTTATTTCAACCTGCTGGCTGTTTTCTTGCTAGCACTGCCCAGTATGCTGCTGGCCTTCAATAATGCAAAGGCACACTGCAGACTCATCTGCGGCTTGATGTCTACCAGGACCTTGAAGTCCTTTTCTAAAAAGGTCCTACCTAGCCAACTAGTCCCCAGCTTGTACAGGTTTACTTCTTTCTATCCTGTTTTCCTTAATGGCAAAGATATCCCATTGTCTAGGATCACCAATAAAAATATTAAGCAATACTACCAATAGCATCCCCTGATAGACACCACTGGTAACCAGGCACCACCTAGAAGCAACATTGCCGATCATAGCCCTTTGTTTCCAACAGCCCAGTCAATTTTCAACCAACCTTACAGTCCACTTACGTAGTCCATATACCACAAACTTTGACTTGGTCTCTCACTGTATCCTTAAAGCATCAAACGAGTTCGAAGAAGAGGAGGATTTGCTCCATAGCCTTCCCAGAGACTGAGGCTAAGCTGACATATCTACAGTTCCCCATATCTTCCTTCTCACTGTTCTTGCATATAAGTGTGATGTTTGCTTTCTCAGATTCATCACAAACATTCCCCTTTCTTCTTTTTCCTTTCCTTCATTATCAATGCAGTAGCCCCTTCTTTCTACTGACTTTGAGACTGTTGGTTCAACTTCAACTGAACTTTGGCTGTCATGCCAAAATATACTCCTGTACATTTGTGCAATGTTTCTACATTCCTTCCAGCAGACCATTTTACTTTCACCTTCTGGGTAACCCTGTATTGGTTACAGATTCCTCAAAATAAGTGACCAGGGACGTAAGTTGTATGTTCAAGTAACAGTCTTGAAAAGCACTCTCTCAACTCAACATTTCTCATGCTATCTGTCATGAGCGAGTCCCAGAATGCAAAGAAAGGCACCTGAAGCATCTTAAACTTCCTTATTTTAGACAGGCTGCAGTATCATCTCATCTATATTCAAACACCACCAAAAAAAAGACGATCTGATCTTCCATCACAGAAAGAATTTTATAGCTCACCTCCCCTCAAATATTCTTCCACCAATCAGTTGCTTAAGCACAGAATTGGAGTCTCAAATACCCTGGTTTTCAACTAACTTTCTTTAAAGACTCAAGAAGAATTCAAATCAAACACTGAGTTCAAACACAAAAAAGGTCTCATTTTTTACTTTTGCGAACACAAAAAACTAAGCTGAGGTTTACTGCTGAAAAGCCAAGTGCTACTACCTCAGTTTTCTTACCATTGAAATTCTCACACTATTAAAACATTCCTTGGGCTTATGTGCAGAGAGCCCAGATTCCTTATGTGACCTAATGGAGAATGCTTTCATCCTCCTCCCTGTGCCTCTGGAGTGGTTCCATATGTATTCCATTCTGTAACCCTAGTTCTCACCTTATGACTACCAAAGAGATGATTCACATACTGCTAACCTTAACTCAAAGTTGGATTTTTAAGTGTCTTTTGTCCCAATATATGTATTTCTGTAAAATATGTTGGAGAAATCTTGACAGCATTACAGAACACCAGTTCTTAACAACAGAGCTCACTATACAAAGCATTCACTTGGTCTGCACTTTAGGCCTTCAGTTCAACAATCTCACAATGTTCCTGTTTTCAGAAGTGGTGGTGTAGCTCAATTGAGTTTCCTCCCCCCTACAGAACAGCCTCAGGGTCTGAAAAGCAGCATTGACTTTGAAGTAGTAGTTTTCATTCCTGTTAAGATATAAACTCATTTAGCCAAACAAAATCCACACCAGCAGTTTCACAGGTGGCTGGAGATTACTGATACAAACACCCTTAAAATGAATTTAGTAATTCAGGCCTAATGGCTTCTACTAAAAAACTTATTTCTAGTTTTCAAGTGTTAAAATTAACACTACTCAAAACATTTTCTAGTAGCGAGGACAAGAAATCAATCTCTTCTTCCAAGCTGGTTATACAATTTTCTCTAGAAATTTTGTCCTGGTAACTAAAATGGAACACTAGTCTGAAGCACCTTCTGCTGGGTAGAGCATGGAGGTTAAATATCAGCATCCACTACTGAAACTGACTCAGTTTTAAATACCTACAGTAGACACAACCTCAAATCAGCTGTCTTAATACAAACCTGAAGACAACTGAAGCACCAGTCTAGTACTTTAGACAAGGAAAACATTTTTGTAAGCTTCTGGGTATTTCATCATAACCCTAGACCAAGATGCCATTTTCACATTCCTGTCCATTTATATTAATTAGCAACAAGAACAATTCAAATGACCAGTCCGTAACACAAGTCAGCGAAGCATATTATTTAAGCTTCTCTACATTTTTTTTTTCCTGTAAGAGAAAAAAAACTCTTGACATATGACACCTTAGGGATTGTAGAACTAAGAATTAGGCAGAGCAGATGAAAATTCCACATTTCGCTCAACCTTATGCGTTGAAAAAAACTACTCAAACAATGCAGGAGGCTTAAGGAGAAGCAACGGTTGTCTATATATTCTGCTCAGTGAGATTATTGAATCTCAAGTTTTCTTGAACACGTTAAAGTAACTAATAACTGAAAGGCTGAGTTAAGTCCAAAGAGCAGAAAGGGAAGGAAAAAGATTAAGTGTTGTAACTCACAAATTGTTTATGATATTGAAGCAGATTTCTTCAGTTTAAAAAAAACCACAGCAATAAGTTCCTGCCAAAGCTGAGAAATGAATTCATTCTAACAGTAAGTAGGTAGTTTCCCATGGCAACTACAAACAAATTTTATCAGGATCAAGGTTTTCATTTAAATCCTCTATATTTTCAAAATTTTCTTACTTTCAGTCCACTAAATAAATGTAACCCTGTCTCATTCAGCCTGCCACAGAGAGACTACCGATGCTGTTGCTCAGTGGTTCAGCAAATTCTGACCATTCCAGTAGTTTTCCACCTGCAGCCTGAGTGGACCACAATTGTGTGAACAACTTAACAGAAGCAAATTACCTACATTTATTGTATGGGAGAACTACTTTCCACGTAAAGAATTTCAAAAACCTAGAAGTTCTTTGGTTTTTGTTCAACGGCTGAGAGCAACTGCATTAGCTAAGCCTTTCTACTGATTATCTCTGTGTTCTCATTAAGAGACATTTAGTAACAACTCTTTGACACTGACAGTTTTTTTTTGTTCCCCATCTTCTAAATGTCATAACATGGAGCAACAAGGAATTTTATCCCAGCTGCCTTCTTTCTACCTTGTAGGCTTTGGGGAATATTTGGGACAAGCTGTCTTTTCACCTTCCTCTTACATCTTACTGAAACAAAGAGAAATAGCAAAAGCATCCACAAGAAATCCTGTAGATGATCATCAAAAAGCAAGATCAAGTCAACAGATGTTGAGAAAGGAACTTCTTGAATACAGGAAGTTAAATCTCCATGGAAGAGGCTGCAGACATCAGTAGCAAGTCTTCAGTGCTGTGCTGGATACACATCTAGTTTTTGCTATTGCTTTTGCCTGTCACATTAATCTGAGCTTCAGTATTTAAACAGTTGAAAAAGGCTACTCAAGAATTTCAGCATAACATTCCCACTAAAAGACCCTCAACAGTTCCTCAAAAAGAGCCATCTGGTTTGATGACAGTGTGAGTATCTCCAGTTGGCATTTTGCAGCAGGTTCTACAACCAGAGCAGACAGATGTAGGTGTTCATACATGTGTCAAATGGGTATTTACTTTACCATTGTCTACTTTGATAGAAGTCTCAAACTCTAATGATAATACCAATACTTTGTCTACACAGGTTAAGAAAATTATGGATTTTGCCTGTATTGATACGGTATTTAAAGTACTCAGAAAAGCTTTTATAAGCACCCTTACACTTGTTTTGGCTTAGGCCAACAAAAAGGTACTTAACAAGCACACTTCTCAGATTTTATTTGCTAGTGGTAAACAAGTATCTAGTTTATCCACCATAATCAAAAGCAATCTGAAGTCTTTTGTCTCCGTCAAAAGAACATGATTCCAGAAACAACTGCTAAGTAAACTGAACTACTGAGCCATCTGTGCTTCAGTTGTTGTATCAGCATTTTTATAGGTAAACCCGATACACGAGTGGTTCTGTGCAAAGGAATGAACGTATTGTTTCCTAGCTACAGCTTCTAGAAACTTGTGCTACAATCCCAGCTTCAGGGATGTCTCACACATGCATTATTGAAAACAGTTGTTTTCCCCTCCCCAAATACTTCATCTGTCTAAGACCTGAGTGAGAAATAATGATGAAACAGGAATGAAGGGACCAGTTTTGCAGCTTCCCTTAGCTCTTACAAATTCCTATTTAAAAGTTGTGTCCAAAAGCACTTGCCTCTTAGGCAATAGCTCAGAGTAATAACAGCAACTAGTTCTGACAGAATAAGCTGTTGCAGACAAAGGTATTGTTACTTCTAACATGAGACTCTCTGTCCAGACTACTACTTTAACTGATGAATGTTAGTATGCTAAATATTCTAGATCATGAACTGAAACAATGACCACACACTTCCTAAGCAACCCCTGCTTAGAGGAATTGTTAGAATTTGGAATTAAGTTAAAATGCTGTAGTTATAGCACCAGGGCTTGTCTATCAGAGAAGATACAGGGGACACAACTGAAAATAAAACCATTGAACCACTAATTCTTAAGGATCACAGCCAGATCTAATGATTGTATAATTTGATATAAAACTAATGTTCACTCTAAAGACATGTGTCTACTACTGTATCAATTGAACAAAGCACAGTGCCCATTTTCACAGCCAACACTGAGCTAGCCTAAGAGGGTTTTCCTCCTGAAGTGATTGGCCAGACTCCGTGTTTTAACACTGCTGCATTTTGATCTGATTAGGATGACACTCACTATAAGGGTATACTAAGCAGAAAATATTCCAGCCCGTGTGGGTGCTAGATGATTGCTAAATAGCAGACATCAACGATACTTAAACCAGAAATCAGATGAGGTTTCAGTAATTCAGTACCATACAATCATCAGACTGACAATAGAAGACACTATAAAACCAGAAAAATCTCCTACAAAACACCTGTTAATGTATTTTCACGAAAGCACAAGCCTAACATATCAGATTATCTAGTCATGGAATTCTGAAAGCAAATTTGGACACACAAAAAATACACTATCCCATGCTTCACTTCCTTGGTGCCACTAAGTTTGTATTAGAGTAAGACATTAAGTTCAAGGACAAAGCAATCCAAAGGTTTAATAATAGGATTCAGGCTACTTCCATCATTAGAACATTGCTCCAAAAGTTAACTAGGTGAGCAAAGAATAAAAGCCACTGCCATCCAATCTGCACTTAGTTGCTACCTCTGAATGAAAGCATTTTCAGCTACTCTAAGAGCCCCAACATCAACATCTGTATTAAAATCCTCAGTGAATATTGTTCAAAGAATGTGCAGGAAGTGACTGTTTTCCTTCTAGGAGAAAGCTATTGGGTTTCAGTTTCAATAGATACCAGCTTCAGATTATGACTTCTACACATGATCTAAAAACCCACACACAATAATAAATACGAGTTCTCAAAGTTAAGGTTGTACTCCATCATGAAAATATACTCATCTTCCTGTTTATTCTCTCACTTCTTCCAAAAATTACTGTTATCGTTTCAAAAAATAGTGAATTTAAATGTAGTAATTGGGGCTTAGCATCATAAGCATGACTGACTTCTCTAGAATCTGAACAAAGCAAGACAAGATCAAATGTTCTGTCAAAACCAAAGTAATGCAGCTTAGCTTCTAAGTAAGTTTTCATTTATGATTAACAGGCATCACTCTCCTCTGCACACTGAGTTTACATTTCCTTCACACAGTAATGCGTAAGAAGATGTGAAATATCAAAAGTGGTATTAATAATGAGTTCTAGAAGTTCTGTGCCTTAACATGGATTTTTGTTGACATGCTAAAGCAGTTGATGATTGGAATCATACAGAGACAAAACATGGAAGTAAAAAAACATGATCAGAAAAGCTATTTTTAAATGCATAAAATAAATGCTGCTTTCTAAGCAGTAGATACTTAAACATACACATTAACATCCACAGAATGGCTCTGTAAACCAATTATATATACTTGGAGCATTCAGCTTCACTGTAATACTTCCATTAAAACTTACCAATATTGATATTGCACTTTATAATTTAAATTAACCAACTACAAAAGTTCAGCTATTTTCTCCAGATTTCACCAATAACTGCTGTTGAAAATTCTTTAGTAAATACAGTCTACTAGCTTGACACAAGAACTGGACTAATGACTGTATTTCATGTTATGCTCTAATTAAAGGAACATACTTTGAAATTAAATGTATTTACTGTTGAGGTACTATCTCCAAGATAAATTTGAGTAACAGATAATTAATGCATTATTACAGGCCAAATGTAAGATTTTCAAGCCATGCTACATTTCCATCCCCTTAGCCAAGAAGAGTTAATACTATTTTTGATGTTATTGAGAAGTTAGCTATCCAAGAAACAAAGATTCCCCAAACGCCTCACTTGAATACAAAGGATTACAGAATTTGTTTTTTTATAGGGCATACATAGAAACGCAGATCTCACCTCACAAGAACTCCCTGGTTTTTTTTATATAAGGACTCCTCCTTTCAATTGCATTACCTGAATCGAGTATTGGAAGTGTTTTGAACACACATTAAAATATTTTTTAAACATCTATTGCCTAAGGTATTTGCATTCATAGCATCACTAAGAAATAATTTTAGAAGAACTATGCTGATGGTAACTCTTCTACAGACAGCTCTCTACCTTTTGTCTCAAATGGCCTTCCAGCTCATCTTTCCTTCTTGAAGCTAATCACTAATTTATAGGCCACAAGTGTGTTAAAAAGCAAGTTCATAAATTACTCGATTTTGGGGAAAGAAAGTATCATTCATACAACAATAATTATCTAGACTTGATCTTACCTCATGAGAAACACAATTGAGCACACAATTCTGTTTTGTAAACTGACTCCATAATTAGATACACATTAGAATATCCTTTGAACTTTGGCTGGAAGTATGACACACACATCTCCAGAATACCTTTCTAGTGATGTTTTGGTCTGTTCAGTTTATTAGACACTGCATGCAATTACTCTGATTTTCAAAGTGTAGCTGAAGGCTAAGTAAAATGATTTCACTGTTTCCCTTTTAGCCTGTAACTGGTGAGGAAGGAAGCAATGTATATAATCAAAGAAAAATCTACACAATATTCTAATTCTTGTTGCAGCAAGAAAGTTAGAAAGATTCTTTCTTTGGAGAAATGCAATAACTCTTGGTGTATTATGTATCTGTACGGAACTACAGAATTACATTGCATACAAAAGACTAAAAGCCCATAAAAACAAGCAAAGTGCTAAAAAGCACCAAAATCCAAGTTCCCCAAGTTACTTCAAAGGCATATTCATGCACATATGCATTATGAGTTTAAAAGATCAT
>NW_010105320.1:0-7034 GCF_000699245.1 Pterocles gutturalis | reverse complement strand
CTGTTTCCCTTCCCACTCTCCCTCATCAGGATTTCAACTCTTTTCAGGATAAAATCAAGTAATTTGCTGTCATTTATTAAAAAAAAACAACAACCCACCAAAAAACTAAAACAGACAAGTACATTCCAGTCAAACTGAGAATTAAGACAAGAACTGCAGCTTGTTCTATAGAACTTATTAATACTGATTGCTTTCCAAGACAGAGCGCTACAGATCTTCACTGCGTGAGAGAACAACACAGCTACTACTCCCTTGAATATTTAAAGGAAAAGGAAACTATTGTTTCCCTCCCCACCTCTGGCATATGATCGCAGAATTTGCCATTGGCGGTTGCAGTCAACATAGGCTTTAGCATCAATTTGCAGCAAAAGGAAAAGAGCCAATCGCAAATCCATCATCCAATAGAAATTTCAAACTTTTTATTAGGAGCTGTGCTAATTTGTACCTACCCGTCTCCTCATAACGAACGAAAGCAGAAAAACATCTAATTGTTCAAAACTGCTGAAAATGCAGCTTCTAAGAAAAACAATTGTTATATAACTGACTGGTCACTTATTGGCACTGTTAATTCCAGCTAATGCTTTTGTCCTAGTAGTAGGAGATCCGTCCACACAAATGACAAGTGTCTCTTTCCACAGAATTGTATTGGCTGGTAAATACAACATTCAAGGAGGAGCATTTGCTGGTGGCACAAAGAAACATTAAGAATAACTTAATACAAACCTTCAACTTTGGAAGCATGCAAACTAGGCACAAAGTAGTAACTTTATTCACACTTTTGTCTGGATGCACATTCAGAAGTCAAACAAGCATAAAAACCTTCAAAGAACACTCAGCTCGGAATGCGTATAAAAAAATGAATGTGACTTAAACAATACAATTTTATACACCCTCTGGCTTTCTGTATCTTTCCTAAATTTCCTTTTCCAACCTTTCATCTACACCTTTAAAGTGCCCTTCACTCTCACAAAAATTCTTGGAATTGAGAGCCCCACATTTCCAAGTCTACTATGTTCTGCTTAAACTTGGGTAGAATAATTGACCTTCAAGTCCTGATATTTTAACAGCTAAGCATATTTTCCTTTAGAATAAGCACATAGAAGTTGTTTGTTCTCCTGTAAATTGTCCAGAGGATTCCTTATTTATGCATTTTGACGCTGCTGCAAGATGTATTAATTCAGTATTTTCACTTATGCTACCTGCATGACTCACCAATTCCATGGTACCCAAGTTAACATTCAATGCATAACTAACACAACTTCCCACATATTATTCCAAATGGAGAGAGAATACAAGTCACTGCAGAACTATTCTCTTGGACTTTTAGAACGCTTAGCTCATCAACTATATGCCCTCCTGTTGAAATCGAAATTAACTAACTGAATTGGAAGACAAGAGCTAGGCTTGAAAAAGAAGGATTTAGTAAAGATAAAACTGATACAAGAGGGAAAACTGAGGTTAGAATAAGTGAGGGCAGGAAGAAAAGGAGCAGTACTAGAAGTAAATATTTTCCTCACACCACTGAATTCTCTGCTTATTATTCATAACTTATTCCCTAACTTTGCACTGTCATAATTAGTAATGCATACACTAAAGACCACAAACTCAGACAAAACAGGATATACTTACAGCAGAGATAAAATTAGCATTCAGTTTAGGGAAAGGAATAAATTAGTAAAAGTTTAAGCAATAAAAATTTAAATTCAGTGTCTTCAGTGTCTGATTTTGATCACACTATTTTTTGCAGCAAACACCAGTTAGACACAGGACAAGTCAGCATGATGAGAACAGCCCAAGCAGAAAGAAATAAGGAAGTACTTAATTTTTCTCTTTAAGTATAAAAAAGTCAAACATGAGTCACATACTTTGGCAACCACTTAAAGCCACCAAAAGTTTCAGAGCATAGAAGCCAACTAAATGAACAGAACGACCATAGGTCTGACATCAACATTTCAGAAAGATAGTACTACATTTGGCAGTTCCAGATTCGTGATCAGTCTTATCATGAACTGCATTTCATTTCAGATGAAAATGGCTTCAAAATCAGTTATATCTGTACCTTCACAAAACAGAAAGATTTGAGAATTCTGGGACGTTCATTCAGTCAGCAAGTCATACATTTCACCACGATGCCAGGTTTACAGGTGAGTTTGTTACTCCATGCTGTTTCTATAGACTACCTAAAGAACCGATGCACAAACCAGTAATATTTGTGAGTAGTTCTTTGCCACATGTCCTCAGGCTTTTTTGGATCAGACTGAGGAAATTAATTAGCCATCCTGAAAAGGTGTTTTTCATCAACCTCATACATCTTATTGCATCCAGTAGTAAAAAGTAGCTGCCATGCTGCGTTCTCCTGAAAGTTCTTCTAGTACATTCATGGCATTTAAGTTAAGAGTTATGAACATGGAATCTGTTAACAGCACGTTACAGTGGCAAGCAACTGCCTCATTTCATAAAAGAAAGGTTTAGGTCATCATGTTCAAATTTACAAAATGTAAATTCAACACCAAGTTTAAGGAGAACTAAGCAGTAAAACAAAACTGTATCTTTACAAATCACACTCCACCACACTCAACAGTAATCAAGAGGAAAATAACAGAAGGCCTAGACTATTCCAGATAAAGAAAAACCCACACAGTACAAGTATTGGCATAACACTGAGGAGTTACAACACAGAGATATCCAAGAAGCTCCACAGGAGATAAATTCAGTCCAGCAGCTCCCAGGTCAGTGCTAGCCCCAATATGCTCCTGGACAAACTACTAGGGTATACTTACACTGCACTGTAATCCAGCAAGGCTTTCAGGATCCCATGTTTCAGTATCTCCAGTTAGTTTTGCAGCAGTCAAGTCTTCCTCATTTCTCAAGACACATATTCAAGCATCATTATATCCCAAAGAACTGCAAGACTGTTTGCAGTATCACAGTTTTGCAAAGGATGCATAGGTAGCTGCTGATTTCTAGCCAAGTTATTGAAGGTCCTCTAATGATTTGGTTTTGTTTGCTTTGGTTGTTTGTTTTGTTATTTAAAAGCAAGACTCAACACCAGAAATGCCTACTAGGCAAGCACAGCATACACATACTTTCTAAAAACATTTGTTTCACAGCCTACCATCACTTTAACCCCACAGTCCTCTCAGCAATAAATATCCAGTGCTTCCAGTTCGGTTGACTGTCCTATCTTCTTATAGTCTTAGGTTAGTTGATTTACCAAACATATCTCTAAGTAGTGGTATGTTTAGGAATCAACAATGTAGGGAATTACAGCAGCTCATGAAGTGGGGAATTCTCAATTAAGCTATGGGAGATGAAATTACTCTAGAACAAACATTTATTGTAACCTCTTTCTTACAAATCCAAGTTTATCTTGCAAAAAAATTTGTGCCTAGTGACCGAACAGGAGTTATACTTAGCCTGAGAAATCTACCGCTCACTGGAAACATTACGTGTACATGTCGATAGAGAAGTTTTTTTAAGCAATTGTACAGTTTATCTCATTCCATTGGGAAAGGAGGATAACGAAATGGAAAAACAGCAAACACCATTAATGTTAGTAAGTTTTGCAGGTTTAATATACTCTGTTCTTCTAACTAGTACTTTTTAAACCCCTGTTCCCCACCTTGAGGGAAGCAAGTTTATCTAATCTGCGTGGGTCCTCCTCACCCATTTAACTGCACATTTGATTCATCTGTTCCTATGAAAGCTTCTGCTTTCTTGTGGAATTTTAAAAATTTGAGTGGATGTACGTGGGAAGAGTGAAGAATTCCTTCATTCCCTTCAATTCCTGCAAAAACACCTCTGAAGCCAACATATGTTAGCTATATTCAAAAGGAAGACATCAAAGAAAGTAAACAGTAAAAACTACTTTTTAACATAGTCATCATAAAAATAGATTACACCATACTTAACTGCTAGCACGACACACTAACTACAGTACTTGAGTAGAAATTAACATTTACGATAAAGAAAAAGTTGACATGGTTTCAAGTCAAGAAATGTAGAGACTAATAAGCTGTTTCCTACAAAAGAAAAAAGAAGTCTTACAAAACTATTCAAACTATACACACATTTTTATCAAGTAGAAGACAACGTCTTCCAAATGCACAGACTGGCAACACTAAGATCTCTTTAGCTAAGCAATGAAGCAGTAACATTTAGTATTTGTTTGTTTCATTGCCACCCCTCAGAATCACTGTTTCTGTGAAAGACTCTTTCTGAATAAAGTAGCTTTAGGAGAATGCAAGATCTCTTTACATAGAAATACATAAAATGCAAATGAAGACTCTTCCTTCTGCCTGTGTACCCTTTCTTTGTCCAAGAACTGTTAAAATGGCAGAAATTTTCTCTACTTAAAGAGGATAAACCATGTCATTGAAAAGAAAGGTTTTCACATTACAAAGTTTCACCTGCTGTTTGAACCAAGGTCTGAGAGCCATGAAGCTCTCAGGTACCTTCTTCTTGGTACCTACGAACCAAATCTGAGATGAAAAAAAGAGATACTAATGACTCCAGACAGAACCTCCACAGCTTATTACACACAAGTGAAGAAAAACCATGACTGTTATCAGAGTTCAAGTCTTATAGCCTCACTGATGATATCCATTTATCCTATTATTTTTAAAGTGCCCAGGGTCACCTAGTTAGCATTTCAAGCCCTGCCATTTAGCTATTAAACAAAATCAGAGGCCAAACCCTTTATGTTGTAATTGGCAGCAAAACTGCAAGATTTTAGCTAAAAGTTGTATTGTTTCCAATCAACTAATGAGGAAACAAAACTAGTACAACAAAACAAATGAAGTTGGAAATCAAAAGTTTCAGAAAGACAGACAAGAAAGAATTTTATGAAGATGCAGACTGTACAACATATAAGACTGCCTCCTACACTACAGGGAGAGGAAATTTCTACTACTGCAAAGTTTATATAAGTGAAATTCCTGAACATTCAATCATACTTAGAACAGGAAAGCAGCAGGGAGCAGAAGCCATATAACTGATAAGAAAGACAGTCAAAAGTGAACATGAAGCACAGAAGAGATTTTTCTGAGACTGCAACAATCAAAGCATGATTTGCCCTCACATATTTCATTAATTTAGGAACCATGTATGTGAATTTCCAATTGAGGCTTCTCCTACAGTTAGAGGATATACAGAGTTCACTTGCCCCTCCTCAATGCACATTTCCTGTTGTGCAGTAAAACACAGGCTCAATCCCTGAACTCTTTTCTCCCCTGAAGGTACCTCCCTCTACTTCACTTAGAAGACCCACAAAACCCACCAGTATCTACCTATACCTCTGTAAAACTTACCAAAAATTATCTAAAAACTTAAGAAACCATTAGGAAAGAAGAGGCTCAGTCAAAATTTGCTCACATAAGCTTTGTTTCTACAGAAAACCAGGCTAAGATTTTACTAGCTCACAATCTGTCAAAAAAACATAATGGACTAAAAATAAAACATTAGATTCCTCCTGTTACTGGCAAGTAGGATGCTTCACAGCTAATGACAGAAAGCATATTTGCAAGTGAGGGGAAAGGATGAACAAGATTAGGTCACAAATAAGCAGACAGTTCCCACAGTTTTTTCACCTTCTGCATTAAGCAGTTCTAAAATATGATTGTTCAAGGATTGTAGGGTTCTTTTACTGTAATAATCTAACTACAGACAGTACCTCTCTTTTAAAGATTTCTACCTCATTAGTGCAGTCAGATGATGCCCTTCAGCCTCTTTACTGTAGTAGTATCATCCAGGCTGGCTCAAGCCTCTTTCAGTAGCAGATGGAACTAAGTATTTAACTTTGCGCTGAAGCGGATGAAGAGTGATCACATAAACCCATTTGCAGTGCCACTCAAGAAGGTGGAAAAAAAAAAAAAAAAAAAAGGCTTGTAACTAGTACTGCAGTGATCTTGTAGATATAAATTGACTCAAGATGGTTACTGGCAAAGTTTTTGCCTCAGCAACAGATGCACAAGGATCCATTCATCACTACCATGCAGTGAGTTCTCTAGATATACATAGAATTTCTGTAAAAGCCATAGCAAGAATCCAAGTCCGCCGCTGAAACACTCTGGAGGTCCCCAAAGCTGCGTAGAAATAAGACACATCAACGCAGTATTCAACTTTATTACTCAGACATAGGTCCACGACCACTAACAAACAGCTGAAGTGGGATAATTATATTATTCCCAGTTATTACCTCTATCACTCTACGACACAGTAGAGCATGTGAGCGCAGAGCCACTTTGATGCAAAGTCCAGTAGCTTAGGTGAAACTGTCAAAGAAGACTATTCAAGCTAAGCTGTTGGACTTTGTACTAAAGCAGCTGGAAGTATTTGTACACTTTTCTTTTTGCCAAGAGCACTACAAGTTTGGGTAATTTTCAACCAAAGTTGACAAGTGGAGTAGGAAGAACTTAAGTCACCACAGCAAGATATGTCAGCACGTGTCAAGCTCCCAAAGGCAATCGTTAACTTGCTCAGAGATCCAAGTAATTACAGTTAAATTACATGTAAACCTCTGCTCCAATATAACAGTTTCTAGACAGTATTCCTAAACACTAAGGATTCATTGAAGGAGAATCTTGCCCTTATGTACAGGCACTTTTTCCACAAGCCTCATTGAAAACTGAAGGCAAACAAGGACAGAATTCAGCCTCCAAATACTACAATGTACCTGAAGACTTTTCACCCATTATACAGGTGCCTACTGTTCCTGTAGTACACGCCCTAACTAGATATCAAAACACTTCACAGAAGGTTAATGAATTAAGCCTCAACACACCCGGCAGCTTAGCATCACCCTATTAAGGATGAGCCCTGAGGCACAGAGAGGAAGGATAACTAAACCGAGACCACAGATATACATATATACACATAAAATCATCGAGGCAGGACTAGGATACTGGCTGTCAATCCAGAAAGTTTCACATGTAACAACTTCAGCTGCACGCACGAGGGTCGACTGGGCGGCAGGAGGGGAGCAGGGCGGCGGGGGAGAAAAAGAGGGCACACAGCACCGAGCGGGCCGCGAGGAG
>NW_010105319.1:1087-1342 GCF_000699245.1 Pterocles gutturalis | reverse complement strand
GGGTGGGATGATCCGCAGGGATGGGTGGGATGATCCGCAGGAGCTGCTGCTGGGCTCAGCACCAGAGGAGATAATGATCTCCCGGCTCTTCCCTGGAACCTCCGGAGGCGCTCACTGGAAACTTGAAAAATTGCCCAACCGGCAGTTTGTGTGTGACAGCCCAAGCACAAGGGTCAGCGGGGTTTGTCTGGGATAAGCCGATTTCCCAGCACAGGCCTTTCGGGGTCAGCGGCAGCCCCACGCGAGGCGCGCGCG
>NW_010105319.1:0-1050 GCF_000699245.1 Pterocles gutturalis | reverse complement strand
GTAACAGCCCTGCCCGATAACGGGGTATCTGATGACTGGGTATCCGATAACTGGGTATCCGATAACCTGGCGCTCAATGCTCTTCCCTGTCCTACAAATCTTTATTTATATTGGAATATACTAAAACCACAAATGCTGCTGTACACACTCAACCCACCAGCCCAGCTTTCACAATCGAGGCATCTTTCCACTTTTTCCGCATCAGCATCACTATATAAGGACCCGCCGCTGCCCTGCGTTAGAGCTGCTGTGCCTGTGGACCCCCGTCAGGGCTCCCCTTGACCGGGAGCTGAGCCCTGAGGACCAAAGCCAGGCTCTGAAATTCGGGATAAGGCCAGGTAAATACAGCCAACACAGTGGTATGGGGTGTTGTAAGCCAGGGGGATGGAGCCACCATCTTACCTACGAGCCTTGCAATACACCCTGGTGAGCAGGAAAAAACCTGGGAAAATATCAGTAGTGGTAGAAATGCAGGTAAGTGATTCTGGTTTATATTTAGTGACTAGCCTGAAGACATCAGAAAAGGTTGCTATAGCAAAATGAAAACCCTTCTCTGATGAAAAAAAACATTCACTTGACACAGAAGTCAGGGATTTTTTGTATTGCAATATCTTCTTTAGGCTGTTATTATTATAAATATTGTTATAAGGTTAAAAGATGCCGTTTAAGAGGAAAGGCTTCATTCCAAATGCGCCTTGCTTGTACGATTGCAGCACTAATTTGCATACCCATTTAGGCGGTGATCAGCGAGGGCAGCTCAGTGCAGTCTGCAGGTTAAGGGTAAGGATTTCATCCTGTAAGTCTAAAATCACGGTACAGCGACCAGGGCTGGAAAGGAGCAGGCTGCCCGGGGTGCCCGTAAACGGGAATGAACAAGCAGGCGCTGGGGCTGCGCGGAGCTGCCTTGGCAAAGCCCCTGCGGCCGCCCCCCCGGCCCCCATTGCGTGCACCCAGAGCCCTGCTCCGAAAGCTCTTGTTTTCTACTCACTGAAAATTTTTCAGCCAGCTCGAAATATCCGACTGTCCTTTGTCTCGGGGGGTCTCCCAGCC
>NW_010105318.1:0-815 GCF_000699245.1 Pterocles gutturalis | reverse complement strand
GCTGGACCCCCCCACTCCTGCCTCCAGGCAAGGTACCAGCTGGACCAGGACTGAGCAAGCACTTCAGGATGCGGCGCTATTTAAAAATTTGGAGAAAATGTGGGAAAGTCTTGATCCCCAGCCCAGGACCTGCTGGGGATGGAGGCGCGGGATGAGCCCGCAGCCTGTGGGAGCTGTGCGGTGACACCGGGGACGCTCGCGCCAGGGCAGTGCCACAGCCCAGAGCAAATCTCAGCTCAGCATCATTAGCTCTGCTTTGCAACCCGGAGTAATTAATTCTGCTTTGCAACCTGGAGTCATTAGCTCTGCTTTGCAACCTGGAGTAATTAATTCTACTTTGCAACCCGGAGTCAGTACAGCAGAGGGTAGATTTGGGTCTGAATCAGGTAGATTTGGGTCTGAACCAAAGGCCCAGTTAAAACCAGCAGCTCAGAACCCAAAAAGAAGTGCTCAAGCCTCTGAAAATCATGCACAGAGCCCCCCCACCCCTGTTTGGTTTCTCCCCCTGTGCCCTGCAGCATCTCAGCGTCAAACCCAGGAGCACCCACAATGCGAGAGTCGGAATTCGGGATCCGCAGACGATCCCGGCTCCAGACCTGGGACCACAGCACACATCCAGGACTCACACCCCGCATCCGACAGCCGCCGGCCCCTTCTCCCGCGGTGACAAACCTCCCAGCGCCTTGGCTCCCGAAGCGACGCCGGGATTTCAATCGGCGCCGGCTACAACCTACCATATATGTGCAATAACGATATCTGAGGTTGGTTTTCTTTTTTTTTTTTTTTTTAAAAAAAATCTTTTGTACAGACCACAC
>NW_010105317.1:18870-38504 GCF_000699245.1 Pterocles gutturalis | reverse complement strand
TTACAAAATATTTAAATAAATAACAATAATCACAATTATTACTATTAAATACATTGGAAGAATCTTTTTTTCTTTACCTAATATGTTTCAGATCAGTTGAAATTAAGTGATGTACAGCAGATGCATTTATTAATGTATTTTACTTCCTCTCTGTGAATAAAAAGACAAAAATAGCTACACCTTGATAGATGTTTAGGTCTTGCCAGATGGACCTCAGGATGCATAGTTCTTTAACTTGACTCATAATCCTTCATATTCCTTTGACATTTTAGCAGGATTTTTCTTGTCCGTATGGTATTTCCAAAGGAGCTAATCACAGAAGATCTGGAAAGTCATCTTCCCTCCATTTACTTTGTTTGACAAAGGTGGCTGTCATCCTAAACAAAGAAAGGAGTACACAGTTGTACACTCAAACCTAAAGAGCTCAGTTTATCAATAGCATTCTCTCTGGGGTGCTTTTTTCTTCTTAAAAAAAAAAAAAGTCCTTGCTAAGTAGGATTAAAATAATGTGAAGAATATATTCATGTCCACTCTAGCCTCAGCTTCAATAATTTAAAAAATAGATCTGTGCATAATATATTTCCTGTTATTTCAAGCCACAAATTCCTTGGAACAATAATAAAATGGCTGAAGTTATTTTTGAAGGTGAGGGTGTTAACTGGCTACAGACTGCACTCAGATACCCTTTTGACATCATATGTATGATTTTCTACTTGAATGAAAAAGATGTAATTTTCGAGAACCCAGATGGTGTACTTAATGTTAAAGAAATAAATATGTTAGCAGTTTCTAGCCATATTCAGATTGCAAACTGCCTAATCAAGAAAAAATAGCTATAAAAGAATGAGAGATTGTATTGATATTATTTGACTTGCTTTTTTTCCACTTTTGTGGAAAACAAAGTGAAATATTTCCACTTTTTTTTTTCATTGAAACTGTGTAGAACACATTCTCTTCATGATTTGCCCTTAAGTTTTTAATAATGTTTTTGCATCTTTGCCTTGTAGTTCTCTTGTTGTAGGAAGAAATTATGCTCATAATGTCTAGAGCAGAGTCCATCACAAGGAAAACCTAGTAAAAAAAGAGCAATTCTATTTTACACTGAATATATCCAGGTAGCCTGAATAAATATTCACGTACTTGATTTAAAGGAAGGTAGATTTTAAGAGGGATATATTTTTTTTTTTTTTTTTAGCCTACAGTCCAGAAGACTCTGAATTCATTAAATTTTTAAATTTCACAGGATCATATCAGTATAATGTCCCAGAGTCTTTGCCAGTGGCTTCTGTGGTGGCCAGAATAAAAGCTGCAGATGCAGATGTGGGACCTAATGCTGAAATGGAGTACAAGATTGTGGATGGTGATGGTTTGGGAGTATTCAAAATTTCTGTCGACAAAGACACCCAGGAGGGAATCATAACAATTCAAAAGGTGAGACTGATTTTTCTCACTGATTCTGTTTGGATCTGTGCAAGAAGAGAGCAGGTAATGAGAGTATGACCTTTTGTTCCCAAGAGCCTTATTGGTTGTAAAAATTTCCATTGGTGTTGTTCTTCTTGACTTCAGGGTGTGCATGTGTATGTGTGTGATTTTGAGCTTTTTAATTAATTATACAGAAAATTCTTGTGGGTTTTCTTGGCAATAGCTGTATTGTTTTGATGAGGGTTTTTTAAAGCTCCTGCACATACAAGTTCGGATCCGAATCTAAGTTTTAGTCTCATTTGTCCAAGTATTAAAGAGAAAATGTGAAAATATATCTTACAGTAAAAATGCAAGCTCCAAATACAAAATGGATCCCAAATGTAATTAAAAAAAACCCCAAAAATTTAATTATCTTTGGCTGATGTTTTTCTGTTCAGAAGGCACACATTAATAACATTATGTATCAGTAAGAACAGTTGTTTTACAAGATAATATCTTATAAAAAATATTTCAAAAAAATATTTAAAGAAATCTTTTTTCTTCTTTGCTTTCTATATGCAGTTAGAAAACTAACATTTTAAAATTGAAAAATCGTGTTTACATAAAAATATTAAAGCTCAGCATTCGTACTTTGCTGCAACACATTTTAAAGAGTATCCTTTTACAAAATAACAGTGAGATGAAATATTTTGCAAGAAATTTAAATTTTGAGAACAGGTAAAAACCCAACACCTTAGACAAAAGAATCTCTTCTCATATAGTTTCATACTCTTAAGATGTGAGTGCTTAGCAATGACAATACTGAAACTATGACCCTAACTCTGTTAAGCACTTTAATACTCCCTAAAATGTGGGAATGACTTGGCATTTTAGTGTATGTGTAAGTATGTTCCTGAACAATGACCTATGTTTGTAGTTAATATGATTCCACAACAGGTTTTTCTTCCCTGTATACTTTTTCATCTGTATAAACTTCACCTAACAGTTGTGGGGGGTTTTTTTGGCTTTTGGGTTGTTTTTTTTTTTTCATCCTCTGGTGCATCAATTCCTTTCTAAAGCAATATAAAACTTCAGTAACATTCCTTTTTTGAAATAAGTTAATACTGCATGATGTTGCAAAGCAGTGAGAGAATTCTCTGATACCCTGAACACCTGATGAGAGCTGGTAAGCATCCAGAGATGTCACAGCAAATGGAGGATGTTCAGCACCCTTGAAAGATCAGGCTCTAATATGTGTAATGTGAATTGTCTTTTTTCAAGGCAAAAACATCCATCTTAGGCTTCTTGCAAACTGGGCTAATTTCTGCTTCGCACATTTGAAATACAAGTGATGAAAGTTAGTCGTCTCTTTCTTCAACAGCATGATTCAGTGTGGCTCCTTCAGTTTGCTCATTTAAGGTTTTTGAGCAAAGGTCTGGAAGAAATATGCCTATCCTAGAGAAAGAACATGTATCAGTGCCACAGTGAGCAACACTGAATCAATTGGGGGCTTCAGCGATCTAATTTGAGAACTGATGAGTTAATCTTAATTTTTAGTATGCTCTTGTAGTCATGGCGTTTGTTCCTGGAATATCCTGATTCCAGTGTTGTACAGTGGACCAAATAACTGGCATTTATTATTTCTATAATCATTTTAGCTAGGGAGCTGAACTGGACTTTTCAGTACTGAACATTTATCCTGAGAAGTGCTCTATGAAATAGCTATTGGACTACATTAAAAAGGCTACAAAAGTTTGACCTGATGAAATGCTCCAATTTGCTAACAATTTTTAAACCTAGATGCTGCTATATTTTGACACAAGAACTCAGACTTTTTTCTCTGCAGCATTAGACCTTTTCTCTCATTTTCCTACTGTTGTCGACTTTCTTTCCTCTACCATACCCAA
Source organism: Pterocles gutturalis (assembly GCF_000699245.1). Classification (NCBI taxonomy): domain Eukaryota; kingdom Metazoa; phylum Chordata; class Aves; order Pterocliformes; family Pteroclidae; genus Pterocles; species Pterocles gutturalis. The sequence goes on along the minus strand of NW_010105317.1, from coordinate 35,196 downwards.
AGGTGAATCCCCATGCTGAGGGGCATCTCCCAAACCTGTGGACACCCTTAGCTCTTCATTTGGACTCCAGGAAACTTGGTGCCTTGCCCAGGGCTGAAAGATCCTCCCTGCCAACCCTGCAGAGAACATTGATTGGGTAGGAGGGAAGAAAGTAAGTGAAAAGCCCAAGCACAATGGCTAACAGGCAGCTGCACCTTGTTCTTCTCTGGAGAACAAGTACAAAGAAGACCACTAATGACAACGTATGCAGGTTAAATGGGCTTCAGCCACCAAGCTTTACCTGCCAGATCACAATGGCATGAGGCAGAGGTTATTCTTGCATGATAATGTGTGCTTGTTAGTAAGGAATCAGGGAAGAAATTAAATCTGTAGCCTGGAATCTACCCAAACATTTTACTATCCAGCACATAAGATTCTTCACACCTCTGAGTGCAATTAGCTTTCTCTTTTTCATGCCCCTGAAATCAGCTGAGGCATTAAGAAACAGGTCGGCCTCCAAACACATGCCCATCATTTTAACCTTGTGTGTATTTATATGCTCAGATGACATGTCTGTGCACACATCCAGCAGTAAAATGCCAAAGTAAAGATGTCTGGAAAGGCACGCTTTGGTTCTAAATGCAAATGCATTCTTTAGCTTTGCATACTTTTGCTGCAATTGTACATACAAATCAGCAGGCTAAGCATGAAAATCACTGCCAGTATCTCTGAGCAGCGGAAAGCACTGCTCCGTTAATTTTGGTGCTGGGTGTTATTGAGAAAGTTTGGCACCTTGTAAGTGGAGTTCCATACACAAACAGGATTTTACGTTCTGTTTTCAGAAGGATAACCATTTTGAGACAATTTGAAAGTTGACTTCCTCACTAAAAACTAAGACTTTTTAAACACATAAGGATCATCTAGTAAAAAAAAAAAAAAAAAAAAAAAAAAGTTTTTTGTAAAAAAAAAAGAAATCGAGAAGTGAGATTTAAGAATTCAGTGAGCAAAGCAGGATTTTTGTGTGCTCCAAGTAGATGGAATGTAAAAGAAAATGCACAAGGATCAGCACAAATTGCAAAGAAATTATTTTTATAGATAAATTCAGGAAAATGAACTTTTTTAAAAAAGAGAGATACCAAGACTTGTGATATTAGAAAGAGAAAAATGCATGGTTAGGTATTTCCCAAGATTATTTATGTATAATGGACTTGACTAATACTTATATTGATTTGAAAGGTGGTAAAATTGGTGAATGAGATTTGGATGTGTTTAATTTTTGGTTTGTTTTTTCCATGCACATGTGAACACATTTATTCTCTGCACCCTATGACACAGAGACTTCAAAACATCAAAAGTCATCAGAAAAAAAAAGTCATGGTTTTGCTCTAACAGTGATATTCATAGAATATGGAGTGTATTCTTCCTTCTTTTATATCTCTTCTTCATTCATAAATCCAGATATCTTTTTGGCTTGCAAGGTTTATTCAGGATGGATTTGTCTCTACACAGTTTGGGAACAGTGCTATTTTTCAAGTAGTAGTAGTAGTTCTGCTCATAGTTTTTATAGCCATGGCAGAACTGGGGATTACGTGTTCCTGAACATGCTAGTACAGTTGCTGCCTAGTACCTAATGTCAGTGTATACCAGCTACCTCAGTTCAAGGTAATATTTTGACAGTAGGCTGGTACTCTTATAATAGTCCCTTCACCATATGGAATCAGATGGGGGAGGAATACTTTCTCTGTGTTTTCATCCACTTGGTCTTTAACCCTCCAGAAACTAAAGAGTAGGATTGTGCTACCTTATGCGGCACAACTAAGGAGCATGCATGCTGTACCACTGTACAATATTTGCTGATATATGTTTTTTCACATACTTGTGACACCTTATTTTCTTTTGCCCTTGTTAGTATGTTTGAATCAGGATTAAATGAATGAAATGTGAAGTTCATGTATTCCAGCAAGTTGCTTATGTTCATTCCAGAAAAAAACAAAAAACAAAAAAACAACAAACAAAACAAAACCCCACCTTTTTCAAGATATTCTTTGGGACAAGGACTAATTTTGCTCATGAATTTATGGCTTAAATAGTAACAAGAGTTTAAATCTGGGTAGAATTAATTTTTTTGTGAGATCAGTGAAGCTAGAATTTCATCTTATGACAGGAGCTAGTAAAACCAGTATTGAACTATTTACTTGGTTATTGTCACTAAAAAATAAAGTCTACCTTTTTCTGCAGTACATTAAGTGAATTCGTTGACTTAATTAATGTGCAAGCATTTTTTCCAGCATCTATCTAACATGGTATATAAGAGTGTGTAAGTTGTTTTTAGGATGCCATGCTTTGTTTCCAACCTGCAATAGGATCTGAAAAACTTTATTTTCCAGTAGCTGGTATAATCAAGTGAATGAGACCCATAAGCACAGTTCAGAGTGGTATTCTCAGCTAACAGGAAGAGTGGGAAAGTGGTGGGAAACTAGTGGGGATATTTTCCTGCAACCTGCTATGTTCGTGCAATTGGTTGGCTAGTAGTTTCAAGTCACCATGGAAACCTTCCCATTTTTTTCTTTTCCCACTTTCTCTTTTATTAAATAATAATAAATAAATTAAAAGTTCTCACTTGTCAAATGAAACTGAAGAAAGCTCGCTCTTTATTTTTATCCGGTACAGAGCAGTCTAAACATACCACCTACTCAAACTTTGTGCTAGAGTTCTGATGTTGCAAATAATGGGAGAGTTTGGCTATTCTCCATCCCATACGCACACTCTGTAGTGAATGCCTAGATAAAGCTAAATTAGATTTCTAAGTTACTTTTAACCAGGATTTAGGAAAACATCCATCTTAGGTAATCTTTCAAGAAAAATAAAAATGTCTTGTACAGTTTTTGAAAGAGAATTGGACATTTATATTTCTTAGAAGTATTTGAAAATTTTATCCTGGTTCACACTGTGATTCAGTTCTCCATCTGTAGAGTAGAATCAATTCCTTCCTGTGGTTCATTTGTAATTTACATTCTGCTATCAATGTTCTGTTAGTAACAACTCAGATTATTTGCATAGCTACATTTCACAGTGGTGAGGGTATTTGGAAGGAAAGTGTAATTTTTCTGAATATATTGGAGTTTAAAAAAATGTGTTGGATTTGTCTCTGCAGTAGCAACCTTAGAACTGAAGAAACGTTTGTGGAAGTGAATGATGATTCAGTCATTTAATACTGCAAATGCTGAAGTGTCCATGCAAACCTGTGTGTGTACAATTTCAAAGTGAATTCGTGTTGACTCTTCACAGAATCTTGGTTGTAATACACATTAATGGAATCTTGGCTTAACTTTCCAAGCAAAATGCATAGACAAGACCATATTGTTTGTAGTTTCTCAAGCATTATTCCTAAAAATAGTGTACTGAAAAAGGCATCATATAAGTACAGATCTCACTTTATTCACAAAGTTGCAGGCTATAGTTAGATTTCAGTAATAATAATAGCTTAGTAGCAAAACATCTTAAGATAAAAACCTGATAGATGATCTGTATCCACCTGCACCTTTATCAAATACTTGGTGATTAAAGTAGTAATAGTAATTTAATAATAAAAAGGCTGGAAGGTTTATTTTTATTATATGTATCATATGTGACTTTTTGGAAGGTTGTGAGATCTGATTCAAGCCATTTTGAAGCCTGTGGAGATATTCTAGTGAACTTTCAACAAAAAAAAAAAAAAAAAAAAAAGCCTGAAGACTTTATAGAGGGAGGGTTGTCTTATCTTACTGTAGCAAGTGACAAGCATTAAGAAGATTTCCCATGATACAGTTCTTCCTCACTTTGCCTTCATTTCTCCCCCCAATACACAGCCCTACCAGCAATATCACCAACCAATTTGAATACTAAAGGGAAAAATGTGAAAATAGTATTGCAAAGTATTTCCTCATAGAGACTGAGTGACAAGAGATTATTCTAAAACCTGAGTTCCTTCTAAGAGTAATACTGGCAATTATAAAAATGGGGGGTTATGTGTAAGCTTTTGAGTGAAAAGCTATCTTTCTGTTACTGTTCACATTTTACTTTTTTTTTTTTTTTCAGATAGAAAATTTTCTTTCAATTCTATATCAGAGTTTACAATGTAAGGACTTGAGGCTTCCATGGTTCCTTTGAGAGATAAAGTGCATTTGTTTGATGTACTGCAGTTTTCAGTATAAAACCTCAACTGGGCTTAAAAATGGGATTTTTTGTCTCTGAAAAGTACATTATTGCAAAGTTACCATAAAATAAAAAATGAACATTACAAAAATGGGCTTCCTGTGAGTCATATGCAGCCTCTGTAATATAGATCACTTGTTTTGTAATTTTCTTCAGACATGATAAAATTCTTACCCCTTAAAAGAAGAAAAAAATGAAAAGGAAGAAAGAAGGAAAGAACTACCTTACAAATCCCCAAATGAGAGAAAGATGAATGGATCCTGCACAGGGTCTAATCAGATAACACTAATGCACAGATATTAATGAAGCTGTCAAACTCTATTCACTGTACTGAAGGACTGAAGTATACGTTGTCCATTTAACCTTCAACACTGATGTAGTGATTTGTAGTCTGTTGACTTGGTATTCCATTATTGGAATCTTGTGCTTTTGTTACAGCAGGAAATAATGAAGACATGATCCGAAGGCCAGTTAAATAATGGTCTCTGTATAACAGACATAAGTGATAATTAGATAAGAAGAAACAAAAAAAGGAAATCTTTTCAGTTCACTTTTTTGGTCTTTCATTACTGTCTGTAGTATGTACTGTCTTCATTGTATTATCTACAAATTGTTGAAACATTCCACCAGGTCAAGAACTCTTGCATACTACTCATATCTTAGAGATTTTGTTTATTTTCCGAGATCATATTTGCCTCGAAACCTGGTACCTATATATTCCCCATAGGATCTGAGGGATGTGTATCTTACGGGAACAGACTGAGGAGGGTGACTGTAGCTTTTGTAGACACTGTCACACCCCATGGGAGACAGACTCTGCTACAAAGAACTAAAATAAAACAATATTACTGTCCCTGTATAAGACAATACCATTTGATGTTGTAAAACCCCTTTGCCAATCCATACTTCCCTTCTTCTAAACACCATCTGTGCCCCACTGTATATGTACATAAGTTATTTTTTTTTAATTTATTTATTCTTCATTAACAAGAACCCTTATAGATTTTGGAAATGATCAGCAGCATTGGTTACCAGGAGATATCTGAGGGAATCCTAGGGCAAGATTCATGTTGCTGAAAGCAGATGTTTATTCCTTACAGTTATTGAAACTCTCTTACTAGTGACTGGTGAAAAACACACATTCATAAGTAGACCAGATTATTTCTTCCTTAGAAGAATTTTGCTACACTCACAGTAAGCACCATATAGTGATTTTCTCAGATGTGTATGGCTAAGTTGGAGAACGTGAAACCTGCTCTTAATAAGCAGCCTGCTTAGAATAAACATCTACACCATCATTAGCTTTTCATTCTTTTCTATGAGGAAATACTTTTGTAATGAAAATGGGGTTTTTTGTATTCCCTACTAGTCTAACACTCCTGTAATACAGTCAGATAAAGAATGATCTCTTTCTACATTACACGAATGAAATATGGTGATTTAAAAATGTGTGTGAACCCTTGTGATAAACATTCACATGGAAAATACATGTTTTTATGATGTCAATTATAAAAGTTCTGATTTAGTCGTCTTTTTCCGGTAAAGAAACATGGGAATGTTTTAAAAAAAATAATTTAAATAATATTTCTTCATTGTTATGTTCTTCTATTAAAATTTATACAGTTTGTCCAATTATGTATATTGTGCTCTATGCACTTTATTAAATCTGAACGTTCATAATCTTTTTATCATAGGATGACTGTGGTGTTGACGATAGTTTATCATAAGAAGCTATCTTCTCTTCAGTCTCATGATATATTTCAATGTGTTTGATTACGTATCACTGTAATCAAAATCATCCAATTTTAACAGATATCTCTGATTAATGAAAATGAATTAACCTTCCCTTTTCCACTGCATATTTTTTTTTTACATTCTGGATGAAAATATACCATTTGCTAAAGGCTTGCATTTTTGTTTTTGGTTGTTGTTGGTTTTTTTTTTTTTTTTTTAGTTCAACAAATCTCGGCCTTTTGTCTTTGACATTCTTTAGGTTATAATTTTTGGAAAATAATAAGACGTCTTAAGATATCTGTGTGGTTGGTTGTCTTCTCCTTAGCCTTGCTTCTCATCTAGTCATATCAGTTGCTTTATTGTTATCACCATAGAATGCAGTTTCTGAGACATTTTTCATCATCCTAACACCACATTACATTTGCATTATGGCTGTGATGTTTGCTTCATAGCACACATATTGTATTTTAAATATAAAAATAAAATTAAAAACAATTAAACATGCTTTAGTGATGAATGCTAACCACTTGTATCCAGTATAGTGACCAGTATCCAGACAACTGTTCTTTTATGGCATATCTGTGTTTGGAGAGGTATGGATACTACAGCTCTGATTCAGTGCAAGAAGTAAGCGCCTGCATAACATGAGGATGACATATATTCCCATTCGGATAATCCTTTTGCTGCCACATAGGTTTTATAAAAGTTCAATGCCTTTCTGAGTGTGATGTGTTGCAATTCATTTTTCATTTTTAAATCTAGACTGTTTACAGCTGTATTGTAACGTCAGCATAATCACTGACTTTAAGATGCTCATTTGGGATTTATCCTACTTTGACTCAATAGAGAACTTAGACCCTTGCATTTGTAGGTCAACAGATGTGTGTTTCACCTCTGCTGCTCCTCTGAGTGAGTACAGGAATATTTTGCAGATGCCGTCAGATTATTTTGCAAGCTCATTTCAGATACCTATGATGTATTCAGAATCAGAACTGCAGAAAAAACTTTTTAAATCTGTTTTATACACTTGGAATTATAGTTTGAAAAGACAGTTGAGTAACCAGAATGCAGTTTTAGAAATGCGTGGGTCTTCTAAGAATGCTGTTCTTAATGATTAAACTTGGAATTGCAAAGGAATAGTGAGCCGGGCATTTGGTGCAAGCTGACAAAGACTATAGATATAGGGTAAATAGTACTAATATGAATATGAAGCTTTCTTTCAATAGTTACCTGTGATAAGATGTTTTTTTACCTCCAAAATTGTTTTTCTTTATGGGACTGTCCACCAAATCACAGATATCCCATTAGTTGTGGGGGGTAATTTTTAATTCTAATGCAGTATTTATTCCAAAATAAACTATATTTTCATCAAACACAAGTAAAGCAGAATGAAGGTGGGAAAAAAATAACATGTATTTTGTTTAATAAGCAAAAGAAAACAAAACAAAACAATCTCCAGGCTGCATCTCAGTACAAAATATTGTCATGTAGACAATGTAGTTTAACCATTTACCACATTTTCCACACAAATTTATACAGAGTTTCATGTAATCATTGATTAGTCAGTCCCAATGCTATGCAAAAAAACCCCTCACAATTTTCTGAACGAGGTGCTTTCACTAGTGCATGGTATATTGAGTTCTTCTGTCTGGGTAGTATGGCACATTGTATTTGACATTAGCTTAGATAGAATATGAATAAGACAAAAAGAAGTAATGATTATTTCATTCACGGTGATGAAATAATGAGGGAGAATTTAGTCCTCACAGTAATCACATAAAGTTTAGCCATTAACTCAGAGAATTCTTGTTTCATTCAGAAACATTCATTTACCTTTACCGTTAAAGTCATTGGGGAATATGTACTAGCAAGACACTGCAAATAGTGTTTTGAGAAAGCTAAAAAACAAGCCATCAACTATGCTCTGCCAATGAAAAGCTGCATACAAATGGCAAAGTTTATTTTGTACTTACTGATAGCTTTAGGTGAAACAGTTTTGCAGCAACATCGTTGGATAATAAGTTTTCCAAATAACTTTACTTGTATAGGAGCTGGATTTTGAAGCTAAGACAAGCTATACCCTGAGGATAGAAGCAGCCAATATGCATGTTGACCCTCGCTTCCTGAGCCTGGGACCCTTCAGTGACATGACAACAGTGAAGATAATTGTAGAAGATGTTGATGAGCCACCTGTGTTTACTTCACGTTTGTACTCCATGGTGGTGTCTGAAGCAGCAAAGGTCAGCACTATCATTGGAACCGTAGCGGCTCATGATCCAGATGCCTCAAATAGTCCTGTCAGGTAATTATAAGATGTCTTAATTGTTTATTTATTTAACCTTTCTATTGAAGTTGTTCATTTTGTTGTGGGGTGTTTTTTGGTTACACTGAAAGCAATTAGTTAGCTTTTTTCTCTTGCAGAGGGAGATCAAGGTGTTCTAAGAGTTTGTATATTTTGACTTTCATACTCCTGAACTGCAGAACCCTTGAAAAAATATATTTAAATCTCAGTAAAACATTGAAGAAAATACATGATTTCAAGATTCCAAAGGAAAAAAACTCAACATATACTCATATTTATTTCTTTCTAAGTTTAGGAAGAGTCCTGTAACAAGTTATGTTCTTTTAGATCAACCAGGACCAAGACGTATATATATAATGTACATATATGTGCGTGTCCCTGTGTGTGTGCATAATGATTCATATGCTGTGTGTACTGTGCACAAGAATGTAATAGGTCCCACAGAAAAAGCATTAGAAAAAACTCTACGTGAGAGAAATGGATAGGACAAGACATGTCCTGCCCTAGTCAGGATGGTTATAGGCAATAATCTTTTTGGGTTTTGTAAATTCTGCTGCAGCCAAATATCTTCCATTCAAATGCAAAGAGATATGAACACTAGAGGTGCATGAAAACTGTCAAGGGCCTCTTCCTTTCTCTTCAGTGTGTGAAGAACCTGCAAGTCTTCCACAGTCTAATGTCCGGGGTAATACAGAAACCATAATAAAACACAAAGTATTGTTTTTGTGTTTGCCTGTATCTAAGGACAAAGCTCAAGGACAGAGGCTCACTGCCCAAGTTAAAATAGTAATGAGTTACTTGTTACTTTTCTTATGTGGAGTAATAATATTAATTGCCAAATGAACATGCAAAGGATCTAGACGGTAATACTTCTGACTCGGGAATTTTGTGAACTTAAACATCTACAGGAGGAGGAACACATATATAATTAAATATCAGTACTAAGTTTCATTTGTTATTATTAGAGCATACATAGAAAAGAACAGAAAAGAACTTCACAGGTACAGAATTGATTTGGATGTCACCTTTTTTGGTGATGTTAAATTTTTACTTTCGTGCATTCAAGATGAATTTGGGACTCTAGTGTAGCTCTGTACTTTCTAAAGCAGCAATCTTAAGTTGTAAAAATAAAACATATATTTCACTCCTACATGTGACATGTTTACTCTCTCTCGTTATATATTTGCAACATATGCAAAATGGCTGATTGCTATTATGCATAAGAAAGTCCTAGATGGATGGTTGGCATGGATTTACTTGTGAAATTTGTCTTTGCTGAGCTCTTTCTTTGCTGTGGCAGTGTTTTCTGGCACTGATGTTAGCATCTGGTGTATAATATCTGGTTTAGCAGAATCATGTAGAATAGGATCAAATCCAGTTCCATAAATGCAGTCCATTCTCAGAATGCTTTTGGCTCCTGTGTAAACATTAGGATGAGTTTATTGGCCTTGATCTGGTTATTTTTTACAATTCTAACATGAAAAATAGTTATATCTTGAAGATTTCATCTGCTTCAAAGTTGTTTGGAAGTTGAGAGGGAGGAAAAAGAAAAATAGTGAAGGTTTATCAGGGGTACTGACAGATCATGTAATTTAAAGCTGTCCTGCATCTTCTATGATATACATCAGAGCCAGATTCACCTAACATTCAAATGTGTTAAGGAGGATTAATGCATAATACTTTTCATGATCTACTTGAGAAGTTTAAATTATTAATCTATAAATAAGTATTCTAAATTCCAAACATTGGGTTATATTGATATTGATTAAAAATTAGATTTGTTATAATTCAGAAAATGTTGAAATTAGAAGATCACAAGTAATTAAAAGCTTGTCAATACAGGGGGGAAAGTAATAAACATTTTGAAAGTAAGAGGTTATCTTGTACGGACATGAGAACTATTGATGTTCGAACTAGCTTAAATAAAGGATTTAAAACTCCTGCAGCTCAAAGATTTTCAAGTATTAACGGCTGCAAGGAATTAAAGGATTAAAAGTATTTAAAATAGGTTTTTTTAGAATTTGAATATGGATACAATGCTTGGAAATAGATTAAGGGAAACTGCTTGCTTCCTATGCATAAAAATTATTTTTCTTCTTGTTTCATAAGAATCTGTCATCCAATTTTTATAAGTTGTTTGTTTTCCCTTCCTTCTTTCCTTTCTTCCTTCCTTCCTTCCTTCCTGTCTCCCTCCCTCCCTTCTTCCTTTTCATTGCTTTTTATTTTTTTCTTACTTTCTTTTCTTTTTTGTCTTTCTCATCTCTCTCCTCCTTCTCCTCCTTCTCCTCCTTCTCTTCCTTCTCCTTCTCCTTCTCCTTCTTCTCTCACTTTCTTTGTTATTATTTTTTTTAAAGGTCTTTAGCTCTTCAAGTTGCATAGTGATAGTATTAATAATTGGGAAATCTAAGGACTGGCAGGAGACTGAATCCTAGCTAGAGGGTCTGCCAAGATTGACTACATGGCAGAGGTGGCAGGCATAGTCTCATAGGGAAACTTGCCAGCCACTAAACAGCTGAAGAGTACTGCTGACCAAATAAAGAACAGTGCTGGCATGAAATAAAGCAAAAAATGAACTACAGTTAACATAAAATGAGGAAAAAAAGTGAAAGAGGAAGAGCCTTAATCCATGAAAACTGCTGTTACTGCTGTTGTTACAACTCCTTACTCCATTCTCTCTCTCAGTGTGACCTTATGGTAAAACTATTCTAAATATGTAACAAGTCTCTGTCCTAAGATATTGGAGACAAGAGATAGAGATAAAAACACAGTGATACAACAAAGTAGAAGCTGCTATATTATAACACAGAACAAACAAATAGTGTCAGAAGATTATTATATCTGGGAAATCCTGATTTTTTAGCTGTCTTCCATAACTCTTTCCTTCCACATTGTTCAAATGATTTGGTTAATGTTATTTCAATAGTCTAGTATATCATCAGTGTGACAGTAATTGTAATGATCACACTTGGTCCAATTTGGACATTTTAATTCATCCCAAGTGTAGGTAAGTGCTCTGGAGCACCTACTTGATCTGAATGACAGTGCAAGTATCTGACCCAGTATTAAATTGAATGTCAAGAATATTCCAGTTGTAAATCTAAATCTGCCTAAGCAACTGTCCCTTTCTCTCAAAAGGGTTATAAGCAAAACACCCACAGGCATTTTGACCTTTTCTCTTATTCTGTTTTCTGTTTTCTAAGGAGCCAATTTTGTGTTCCTAAAGCAAATTTGGAGGTAAAAGATATGTTAAGCCAAAGTGTTAAGGGCATGAGCCTGTGTTTGTCTAATGACAGTAAAGCACTGGGAGCTGACAGTGATGACATGCAATCCCTTGACCTATTCAGCATCATCTCTCTTTTTTTTCCCTTCCCCTGCATATCTGGGTGACTCAGGGGTCTTCTGCAGGTTATAGAAAGCTCTGTGCTTAGGCTGCCAGCCCCCATGGGAGCAGTGCCTGGCTGGTACAGCCATGTAGCAAACTTCCAACTCACCTTCTCCATTGCTGGGGTTCAGGAGGATGCTATTCCATTAAATAAATTGAAGTTAGGCTTACAGCAGTGAGGAAGGAAGAAAAGATAGGGGGATACCTACAACCTCACTTAAGAGGACACTGTGGGAATGGAGACACCAATGTCAGCACAGGTCACAGTGTAACACTCTTGCCTTTGCATACAGCTTTTCTTTTCTTTTTTTCACCCCAGAGAAACTGGACAAAACAAAGCTCGAAACGGGGAAACAGTGGAAACTCTTTCTCTCTAATAACAAATCAATGAACCATTTTTACAAGCTGTAATTGAACATAAATCAAAAGTTTTCTTTCATCCTTCACCTAGGTACTCGATAGATCGAAACACAGACCTGGAGAGGTATTTCAATATTGATGCCAACAGTGGAGTCATTACAACTGCCAAATCTTTGGACAGGGAAACTAATGCTGTTCATAATATCACAGTTTTGGCCATGGAGAGTCGTAAGTAACAATTTAAAGATTTTATTGGATGTTTATGTGTAAAACTTCAGGCTTGGTTGTGATCAGCTGCATTGAAAGAAATGATGACAGTTTCAAATCATGACAGATAAAAATAACTTCTTAATGTAAAATAAATCTGTGTGATAAAAATTAAGAAATACAACATAAGAAGTATTTGCTCTTTCCTTTGCCTCACACCTTGTGCAGTCTTTTGACTTCTGAAAAGTGCAAAGGAAGATGAAATATGCTAAGTCAGCAGTCTTAGAGGAAAAGTGATATGGAGTATAGAGGAGACCAGTTATCCCATCTTGGTGATGGCACTGACTTAGAGTTGATTGCTGTTGGTCAACCACAACATTCTCAAAATATATGAAAGAAAGGGGATGTGAGTGCTTGTGTGGTTTCAGTTTCCTGACTCTAAGGTAAGACTGTAAAGGATATTTTGTACTTGGTATCTTTTCTGGTGTAAGAGGAAAAGTGGTGGAAGAATCAAACCCTTCAAGTCCATACAACAAGAATTCTGTTAATGTAAGTTTAAACCTAGACTTGTTCAGCTCTGTATACATTCTGTGAAAAACTATATATTTTTGCCTTTATATTTGAAGATTTTATTTCTTCAAATTTCATCCCTATTACTACTCTCTTGGGCTGTGATAATGAAAGAGTTATCAGTTCTCTGGCCTGCTATTTTAAAAATCCTCACTTCTTGCTTTCAGTGAGGTTAATTTAATGTTTAACCTGAAAAAAGCTAACATTTATCATTTAGTGTCTGTATGAACTTATCTTGTATTCTCAGGAGCAGAATTTTGGTCTAGGAGGCCAGCATGGAAACCAAAAATTTTCCTGGGCAGTAAGAAAAGTGACAAGGTAGCCAAGGGGTGTACCTAACACAAGTGACAGTCTAGGAGAACAAATAATGTCTTACAATGCTTTAATTTATGTTCATGGCCTGTTTTGTTTTCAATAAGCTTAGATCAGCAGAGGAGAAAGTTGGTGTCAAAATTGCTTACTCCTCTGATATTTCACATGTGCAATAAAAAAACCAAATCACTGTGTGATATACATTTGAATGCATTGTTTTAGATACTTATAATATTTACTAAAATGTGGTTACAATACCCCATAAAAAGGGTAAGTACATATCTGAAGATTTGGACAGTTTTTCATCCTGCCCTGCTCTGTCACTAATATCACCACTTGTGGTGAAACAATAATGCAAACTCTCTTTTCCCTGCTCCAAAACAGAAGTGTTATTTAGCAAAATAAGCATAGCACACACTGATGTCCTTTATGCTTTGTCTAAAATATCTACTGTTTAAGATTAAGTGATGACACTGGACCCTGAACAGGTGCATATTTTAGCTAGAGATGTACATCAGTTTAAGAGTGTGATTCATATTTAAGGTGTTCAACATATTAATGACAGTGCTGAAATACTTGGTTGTTTGTGCACTTTAAATACTTTGCGATTTTCTTGGGAATACAGCTTCCTCTTTTTTCTGTTATACATAGCTAATGGGAATCTTTTTTAAACTTATTAATAGCCTGATCAATGTGAACTGCAACAAAAATTATTTAACCCATAATAACCATGCCATTCCCAATATGAATAGTGCTGTTCTGGCTAGCTATACTCCTTGGCAATGGTTTTACACCATCTTGTTCTTGTTCTTCCATACAGTGTGATTCAATACTGTGATTAGTCAGTTAGATTTTCAGTTTATACCTGAGAGTAAAATCTCAGTTTAATTGAAGTGTCTGGAAAACCTAAACCTTGTTTCCACTGGGTCCAGAAGATCAAGCTAAGAGCTTCCTTTGTCTTTCTGGGAGGGATAGTAATTGATTTGACATGTATATGCAAAATAAGAATGAAAATGAAAAATCTACTGGCCCAAAGAATAATTTGCAAGGAACTCTTCTTAATTGTTTTGTTGGCTTTTTTTTCCTATAGAAAATCCAGCACAGATTGGGAGAGGCTATGTAGCTATCACTATCCTTGACATCAATGACAATGCCCCTGAGTTTGCCATGGAATATGAGACAACTGTCTGTGAGAATGCTCAACCTGGTCAGGTATGGCTTGATAGTGTTTTGTGTTTATTTTTATCAGCTAGGCCGCCATTCCTTATGAAAGCCTGGCAGCTTTAAGGTAAAATATAATCAGCATATGCCAGTAACAATGACGCTTTGATGTGCAGCACAAGCAAATATTAATCAAATGCTAACATCTTCATCATACCTCTGAAGAGAAAAACTCCTGTAGAAAAATATTTGTTGAAAGTACTGGTAGAATCTCTGGCTTTCTTACTGATCTAACTGACACATTTTGCTAAACTCACCTAATTTTGTATAATATTAAGAATGCCTCCTTTCTCCTAATTTCACTGGGAAGTTGGAAGTCATAACATGGAAGTTATTCTGAGACTAAAGGCCTACCATTCCTAAAATGAGTACACAGTTTTATTTCCCTTAGAAACATAGGTCATAAGGTGACAACTTCACAAGGGAGATGTATTCCTACCGTACTTCCCAGTGTTTTTAACTCCTCAAATGTCTTCCATGTATTCCTAGACTCAACAAAAAGTATCTGGTGGTGTGTATCCTTGGTATGAAACCTGGACTTTTCTTCTCTACTTTGTAAGACCTCACCAAAAAAAAAAAAAAAAAAAAATTCTCATTCTGTCTTTTCTCTCCCAGAAAACTAGCACATGTTTCACCCACGTAGTTCCCACATATTCTCTGGGAGACTTTGCGTTTTCGTACCTTCTCCCAGAATATTGTCCTTCCTGTGGAAGATATTGTTTATTGCAAATTTCAAAATCACAGCGTAGTTTAAATCCATAACAGAGAACGTTGTGATTATTAGCTTGTGTTCATGAGAAACACAGAATATGCATGCTCTTGTTGGAGTACTTATTTGTTTTTGCTGTGATCTAGTCAGGTGTGGCAGCTCTGAGTATTCAGTCTTTATGGATTTTAAGCAATGGTGATGCTTCTTTTTAGAGATAGATTTAGACAGAATTTTAGAAAATAAAATCGGAAAAATTATTATAATAATAATAAATCTCAGAAAACATTAATATACTTATGACTTAGCTTTTTGTTTTTCATAGTATTAAAAAAATAAAAGTACATGAATTTAAATGCTCAAAAGCATAATCTTATTGCGATAGCTTACAACATTGATTGCAGACACTGATAAGCACATTAAGGACCATCTAGAAGATACACTTCTTCCACTGCTATGCAGCTTATACTCCAAGCCCTGGTGAATGACAGGACCTAACTTTCTCATAGGCCCTGCAGATCATTGCTTTTGGCCAATGAAGTTGGTATAGGGAAAGTAAAGAGGCAAGTCATGTTTTAGTTTTAATAGTATCTGTACATGCTCAGGAGATTAGAAAACCAAAATATAGTATGAGCAGGACTTAAAGGAGGGTTGAAACTTTGATGGGCAATAGAGGAGTTATACAATGTACATGTATTTATGCTTCTTACTGTTCTGAACAATGAAACCCCAATGTATCTCAAAACAGGTGATCCAGAAAATCAGTGCAATCGATAAAGATGACCCACCAAACGGCCATCAGTTCTACTTCAGTTTAACAGCAGAGGCAGCCAATAACCAGAATTTTACACTACAGGACAACAAAGGTGAGCATATTTTGTTTGTGTAAATATTCACCACTAACACCTTTCATTTTGAATATATCATGCTGGCTATGACCTGCATAAACTTATATTCTGGTAAGGACATAAATTAAACCACAATCAGCCTGCAAAATAGTTTTATCTGTAGATTATTTGTCAAGGGAATTAAACTTGTTTGAATCATTTAAAGCCTTGAGACAAACAGAGCACCTTCAAGACTTTTTTTTTTTTTTTTCCCCCAGAAGTCACTCTTCTCACATTTTTTCCTTGTATTTATAGGTTTTTGCCTAAATTAGATTTTACCTTGGGGCAGTGACTGAAAAACATCCAGGAATTCATGTTTTATTTATATAACTTAGGACTTAAAAAATAAGTGGACAGTAAGTCGAGAGGGGTTTTTTTTAATAAGAAAAACACATCTTTTCAGTATGTGTACCACCTATTGAAGAATGTTTTCGATAATAGATACTGCCTACAATATTTACGCAGACTTCTT
>NW_010105317.1:0-18839 GCF_000699245.1 Pterocles gutturalis | reverse complement strand
TCTTTCCCAAAAGACTTATGCAAAGACTCCCATTGACTTCACATTTCTATTAGTTAAAATATCTGAGGACATGCTTCTAATTAATGTTCTCATTAGTTGCACTGCCTAGTAAGGCAACTGGGCATGTATCAGTCAGTTAACTATTAGCTGAATCAAATAGAACTAAATAGACACTGTGTTATTGCTCTTTTATGATTCAGAACTAAACCACAGCTACAAAGTCATCCTTATTAATAAAACAAGAAAAACAGACGTGGTGGACTAAAGGATACTGTCTGTACAGACATACTTTGAACAACGTTCACTAAGTGTAACATGTGACCTCATAAAGTTCTATCACACAGCTATTTATTGCCTTAGCCTGCATGTGGTTACTGACATGCTTTATTTTCTTCATATGAGCAGCTTGTAGTTCAAAACTAAAGACTGTCGTAGTAATAATGACTAAAATAATAAAAGTGCATTAGAATAAGACTGTCTTCAGAAACCTGACATTGTTACAAGTACTGTAAAGTATTTAATGAAAAGACAGGCCCTCTTCCAGAGAACTTATTATTTGGAAAACGTAGTAATACTTTTGTAATGCCACTAGAATCAGTGGAGTTACAAGACACAGCAGCAGTTGCCTCTTTCAATGTTAATTAGTTTTATGCATATCTCATATGAAGCTATATGAAGAAACGCTTGCATATTTTGCCAATAAGTCATAATAGATAACACAATAAGGTAATCTTACAGGACTATTAATAGATCTGTCTATAAATAGATAAGTAGGTAGATAGATAGACCAACTTTTTCTATACATTCTAGGAGATGTAACTCCCTACCTCTCAGGAGCTGTCAACCTGTGTTGAGCACAGTGAGTTTTCAATGTTTTCTGGAACACATAGATTTTTTAATCACCCAACTCAGCGCAGCATCGAACCACATATTTTAGATTGATTATATTAGTCATCTTGACTCTCAGATGAGACTGAGAACAAGTGTGTGTCTTTGTTACATGTGCAATTACCTGTATGTGTGCACCAACTGGATTTTTTTTTTTTGCATTAAAAAATATTTCATTGGTCTTCAGAGCTTATTCTCCTATTAATAAGTTCATGCCATCCATTAATATGATATCTATATCTGTAAATAATTGAAATAGATCTTTGGAAATTAGACCTGAAACAGATATATAGATAGTTAATCTCATCACTGAGGGGTGATTTTTTTATTTTTTTTTATAGTGATCTCATCTTCAACTGTTGATTAAGAGTGTGGAACTGTGAGCTTAACTAAAACCAAATAGACCTCTGCAATTCTGAAACAGTCTTTTGTGGAAAATAGAAATCTTTTTGTTTAGTTGGGTATCATTTCTCAGCTGATCCTATCTCTGCAGCTTCAAAAATGTTTAACCAGGAAAGAGAAACTTGACAAAATAATAAAAATGTGTTTATAAATTCTTCTAAGTGAAAGACTGTTTTATTTAAAGGCTTGTGTTTTAGGCAAGTCATGTGTTTATATCTATCTTTTTATTCCTTTATCTAGATAACACTGCAACAGTATTAACAAGAAGAAATGGGTTCCGAAGACAGGAACAGTCTGTTTTCTACTTGCCAATATTCATCATGGACAGTGGATCACCTTCACTTAGTAGCACTAATACCCTCACCATCAGAGTCTGTGATTGTGATGCAGATGGTATTGCTCAGACATGCAATGCAGAAGCATATATCTTGCCTGCAGGACTTAGCACTGGAGCCCTGATAGCAATATTGGCCTGTGTCTTGACATTGCTGGGTACGTCTTCTTCCTGTTACCCTTATTTACTGTTCAATGTAGAGTAGCAAAAGATAGAGGTATATATATTTATATAAGCTTCAACACCATCCCCGCACAAAATTTCTGTAAACAGGGACACCCAAAATTCTAAGCAGAACAGCATTTTGTATCGTGAGGCACATAAAATTTTAGTTTGGGATTTTCAAGTTCAGGTGCTTTGTTTCTATGTCAAGCTGCCTCCAGATATATATATGAAATAATAGTAAAAGAAAAAAAGATCACTTGCGTCAAATGTAATATTTAAGAGATAGACAATGCAGTTTATGGAAGTATTTGGTACATCACTTTTTCAGAGATATAACTATTTTTAAACATTTATTGATTTGCACAGAACAAAAGACATTCAGAAAATACAACATGTGTAATTTACAATGGGAATCATAATATTTAATTTAACATCTTCTAGAGAGCGATATTTTGTTACTTCTGCAACTGGTAGCACAGCTGGACTTTACGTTGTGCACTGAAACTGCAACAAGATAAGAGACAGCAGAAAACAGTGAACAGGGTGTGATGGGTTTGCCCTTGGCTGGGGGCCAAACCACCCACCCCCTCACCCAATCCAAACCCCCCCACCTGAGGATAGGGGAGAGAATTAAAAGGGTAAAGGGAAAAAAAAGGACTTGTGGGTTGAGATAAGGACAATTTAATAACTACAATAATATTGAAAATAATAATATATACAAATGAGTGATACACAGTGATACTGCCCCCCCACCCGATGACCAAGGCTCAGCCTGTTCCCAGCTAACGATCCCGGATCAGGGAGAGTCCTGAAACCACCCGCATGGAACGGAGATAACAGTCCGAGCGTCCTAGACCGAGAGCCGACCGGGGTGAGGGGAGGGGAACGCCTTGGGAGAGCAACCACCTGGAGCGAGATGACCCAGAGCAAAAGAGATCTGGAAACAAAAGGGATGATCTTCTGGAGAGTCCTCACCTATATACTAGGCATGACGTGTATGTTATGGGATAGATTATTGGCCACTCTGGGTCTCAATCCTGAACCTAAGATCAAATCCTGGGCTAGTAACTGGGGCTGTGCTCCCTCCCAGCTTCTCTGGTCTGCAGACAGCCAAGAAAAGCTGAAAGACCTTGGCAGCCGTGTAAACATCACTTTTTATCAGCTTTCTTCTGAGCCCAAGTACAAAACACAGCCTCTTGCTAGCTATTATGAAGAAAGTTAATTCTGTCTCAGCTTAACCCAGGACATAGGGTCAACATCCTAGTTTGGTTAGGATTTCTCACTTCATGCCTAGTTCTTAAACAAAATTACTACATGGTAGTAATAAATGCCCAAATCGAGGAGTAAAGATGAAGGACCATTCTGCATCTGCAGGATGCAGGTGAGCAAAAGTAGGGTCCTGAGGGAACTGGCAGATTAAATTGCTAAGCTACTCCATGGTATTTAGAGAAGCTGTGGCAGTCTGGTGAAGTCCCCACTAACTGGAAAAGGGGAAACATGGCCCCCTTTTTAAAAAAGGGGAAAAAAGCAAAACCCAGGGAACTATGGGCTGGTCAGTCTCTCCTCTGTGCCCAGCAAGATCATGGAGGGGATCCTCCTGGGAACTATGCTAAGGCACATGGAAAATCAGGAGGCAATTGATGACAGCCAACATGGCTTCACTAAGGGCAAATTGTACCTGACAAATTTGGTGACTTTCTATGATGGAGTTACAGCATTAGCAGATAAGGGTAGAGCAACTGATGTAATCTACCTGGACTTGTGCAAAACCTTTGACATTGTCCCACATGACATCCTTTTCTCTAAATTGGAGAGACATGGATTTGACAGAATGACCTCTCAGTGGATAAGGAATCGGCTAGACGGCTGCACTCAAAGAGTTGCAGTCAATGGCTCAACGTCCAAGTGGAGACCAGTGACAAGCGCAAGGGTAGAGCAACTGATGTAATCTACCTGGACTTGTGCAAAACCTTTGACATTGTCCCACATGACATCCTTTTCTCTAAATTGGAGAGACATGGATTTGACAGAATGACCTCTCAGTGGATAAGGAATCGGCTAGACGGCTGCACTCAAAGAGTTGCAGTCAATGGCTCAACGTCCAAGTGGAGACCAGTGACAAGCACTGTTCCGCAGGGGTCAGTATTGGGACTGGTGTTGTTTAACAACATTGTTGGAGACATGGACAGTGGGATCAAGTGCACCCTCAGCAAGTTTGCTGATGACACCAAGCTGTGTGGTGCAGTTGACACGCTGGAGGGAAGGGATGCCATCCAGAGGGACCTTGACAGACTTGAGAGGTGGGCCCATGCCAACCTCATGAAGTTCAAGAAGGGCAAGTGCAGGGTCCCACACAAATACAGGCTGGATGTAGAATGGATTGAGAGCAGCCCTGAGGAGGACTTGGAGGTGCTGATAGATGAGAAGCTGAACATGGGCCGCCAGTGTGCGCTTGCAGCCCAGAAAGCCAACCATGTTCTGGGCTGCATCAAAAGAAGCAAGACCAGCAGGACGAGGGAAGTGATTCTCCCCCTCTACTCTGCTCTTGTGAGATCGCACCTGGAGTACTGCATCCAGTTCTGGGGTCCCCAAAATAAGGAGATGGACCTGTTGGAGTGAGTTCAGAGGAGGGCTACAAAGATGATCAGAGGGCTGGAACACCTCTCCTGTGAAGACAGGCTGAGAGACTTGGGGTTGATCAGCCTGGAGAAGAGAAGGTTCTGGGGAGATCTTATAGTAGCCTTCCAGTACCTGAAGGGGGCTACAGGAAAGCTGAAGAGAGAAATTTTTACAAGGGTATGTAGTGATAGAGGATTGAGGTTAAACTCTCTTAACATAGTGTTTGAATGGTGGGCTGTGCACTGCAGATGAATCTAGCATATGATGACCTTACCACTGACTTTATTTGTCAAAGAATTTGACTTCCAAATTCAGCTATCTGAATTCATCACCACTGTTTATCCAAACTGGCATTTGTATGTGCTGTTATCACTTACAGTCTAAACTGTTCCTTTCAGGTACACTTCAAAGCTGCAGGCACAGTTTAGGCTGTGTTTGCATGCTAGCCCTGGCTTTGAGTCCTTCATTTTGGTACTGTACCTTGCTGCTGTTTTGTTACCAGCCAGGTGCTAGTCTTCACAAGGAAGAGGTGCCTAGTATTACTGCTTCCCAGTGAAACCCCAGTCAAATGTTATTGCTTGTCTGGTCCCAGAGACTTTCTTCTTCTCTTATTTGTTCCTAGAAGACATTTTCTGGGTTCAGCTGAATGGTAGTAATGCTAGGAATTTGCTTTCTCCTTTTTTCCTTTTTCTGTTCACATTCATTCATGAGAAAAAATCCTGAAGATCCACTCGCACAGCATAAAAAATAGGCTTCAGCTGTTGGCAAGTGGTTCTAGGATTTGGACCAAGGGATGCACCTTTCTGTCAAGAGTTTATCAGTGAAAAGAGGAGACAGGCTACTGGATCAACATTATTTTCTGAGTCAAGATTAACACACAGTGCAAATCCAGTCACATACATCAATGTTGTCTCAAAGTGAGTGCCAGTTGTAAAGCAGAGGAGTCATAAGATTTGCATAAATGTAATGGATACATGCATCTGGCATTACAATCTTGAATTCTCAACAAGCTCTTATCTTTTTAAAGTTAGTATGATGTACTTTGATATTTGTGCTTTCCCCATACATCCCTTTGTCTAGCAAGTAACCATTTGTCTTGCCCCAGGCTCAGATTGTCTCAGTGGAATTTCTTAGTATTCTCATTATTTTTACTTAAGCAACCAATCATTTTTAGATAAGCACAATGTTTTCACCGACGCTAAGAAGGAAGAATGTTACTAAATCATACTGATTCATTAGTTCAAGTTTTCAAGGCCAGGTTGGGTGGGGCTTTGAGTAACCTGGTCTAGTGGGAGGTGTCCCTGCCCATGGCAGGGGGGTTGGAACTAGATTATCTTTAAGGTTCCTTCCAACCCAAACCATTCTATGATTCTATGATTTTATGATTATAATTGCATATAACATGGTGTAGACTTTTTTTTTTAAACTAAAATAATTTTTTAAAGTCAAAAACATTTTACCAAAACCTTTTTCCCTCCTCATATTGACTGATAGAGATTAAATTCTAAATTTTATTCTACAAGAACATTCCAGTGCTTTGTTAATTACTCAAAACAACTTTATTCACTCTGCAGAGGCTATATTTTAAAGAAAAAAAAAAAAAGAACTAAAAAAAGTGCTTGCAATTTATTCTGTGAAAAGCATATGAAAAGCTACTTTTTATTCATTTTAGATTGTATGTAAGTTTTAGAGAAGAAGGAATTTTTTAACTCTCTGAAAATTATATGGTAATTTAATTCAAGGTAATTTGTTTTCCAGTTAGCGTCTTCCAGACACAATAACTACTTTTGTAACAAGTGTTTAGCATAAAATGTGTACATAAAATCACACACAAAAAAAGAATGTTCACCTGTAGATAACCTAATCATATGTGAGAGGTTAAAGATTTTCTTTGTATTGAAACAATGGAGATCTAGATTAACATAATGTTTTTTCATTACTTTTATCTTCCATAATTCTGAATATAATCTATTAGTACAATCTGTTTTGTTAGAAGCACTGAAGAAAGCCACCTATTAGTATGATACTAGAGTTTACAAGTTAATAATATATTGGTTAAAATTCAAAATACAGATTTAAATTATTATTTTTTCAGTTGAAATACATGGAATTTGTGGTTAACACAATACCTACAAGAACCCAATTAAATCAGCACACATAATTTTGTGATTCATAAGCAAGAAGAAACAGTACTAGTCATAGTGATCTTATTCTATAAAAAGGTAAATTGTTTACAGAATGTGATTATTTAGTATGTGTGGGTTTTGGTCTTGCAGTTTTAAAAGTGATAAATCTACAATTGTCTTAATTTGGGCATATCCATATTAAGTAATTTAAAAGGTGGTTGAGTATGCAATGCAGAAGCTGTTTTCTGAAATTTGTAAAGCCTATCAGGGTCACTCAGTGTGGGCATTTAAAGATCACAGTCACTTTGCAAATATCAGTCCAAACTGATTAAACAACAGTTATATATAAAGCTTGTCAACTGGGAATTAAATGCAGGTTTCCTGAGTCTTGGCCTCTGTAATCCCCGAATCTCATCTGACTATACTGGAAACTGCAAGGTATAACTAAATAGGTTATTAGTGTGCTGCTTAGATGACTGAGGATCTCCAATCTTCAGCTTTATGAATCTTGACACACCTAAGGCATAAACCAATGTGCAGATTTGCTCACAGCTGATGTGGCTTATTGCTTGTAGTAAATGTCAGGCTTAGGGGTACAGCGTATACATGGCATGATAATGCTTGTGATTTAGTGCTGTCCCTTACTGTATAGCTCTGCATGTAGTCTTCCGCCTCAGGTTGTCTCAGGGCTTTTATGGCTTCCTTACAATTATGTTGCAATTGCCTTGAGTACAAAAAGGAACATTAACACTAAAACAGAGAAGTATGCTCAGGTGACCTAAACCTGACTTATTAACAGATCATACCAAAATGGAAGTTTCATAATTCCATAAAGCACACTGCAAAATGGTAAAGCAAAAATCCACTCATGGTATTCAAAGGTGTTTGTTTAAAGACTAATTTAGGTGAACTAAAACTACTGATCATTACATCTATACTGACACAAGGATGAAACTATGTATTACGACAACTAATATAAATATGAATGACATTTTCTCTTGGCTGGTGTACCTGTTAAACAAAATCAACATTGCTAACAATTCAGGTAAATCAGAACAAAAAGATTAGTTTGGATCTATCTTTATTAGTTCTGGTTAGTCTTTATAGTTAGTTGATTCTAATATCAATTGGTTTATTTATTTGTTAAATCACATATGAAATAAGTATTGCCATTTCATCTCTTTAGCATGAGTTCGGTGTACCAATGTGGAGCCAAATTAGTGTCCTCAATGTGCAATACATATGTCCCTAAAGCATTTCCATTATTTCTTCTCTAAAAAGCATAAAATTATGTTTTCAGCCAGTCACTAGTTACTTAGTCTCTGATTTTGTGATAAATGTAGGAAAAAAACCTCTACTATGACTTAATGAGAAATGGATAAGCTTTAAAACCATTTGCACTTGATTTAGGTATCAGTAAAGTTTGTTTTGGGCTTGTATCCTTCTCTGCAGTTCCTGCAATGCAGCTAAAATCTTTGTTCATTTAGGGGTTAGTGTTCATAGCTGTTGGAAAGGCTAAAAATTAATAATCTCATAAAGCCATCTTAATGCTAAAATATTTAACTTTCAGAAAGACTCCATATTTTTCTTGGCTTCAAGCAAGTGTGAGATGTACAATGAATACTATATAAAACATTCATTGTATCTTGATTTTATTGTACCTTTAGGTGGACCTGCCTAATAAGTTTCATATTTTTCACTTATCAGCAAGTATTTAACTTTCAGAATGAAGTATGTTAAGGGGAACAGTGGTGTGAATATGTATTTATACTTGATTAAAATAAATTACTAGCTGCTTACTTATGTGGCAATAAAAAATTGTGGCAGTAAATGTTAAAAATAATAATTAAAGAGTTATGTCAATAGCAATCTTGGCTTAAAAGTGTATTTTTACTGTCAGCAAGATAATTTGTCTTTCACTTTAAAATATCTTTTATAATAAGGGAAAGCATTAAAAGTGGCGTGCAATTGCTGTCTCTATGATGACAATTTTATGTTCTCTGCTGTATAATTTACAGCTCAATTTGTATTATACAAATATCAGAATGTTTTGAAATTTCACAAAAGCCACTTTAAAGGTCAAAATCTTATATTGTCAAATAGCTTGTATAACTGTTGTTCAAAGAAAAATACCCCAAACTAGTGGCTTCTGAATTCAATACATAAAGCATGAATCAGGGAGATGCCGGTGCAAAAAAGTGAGAGAGTGATGCGGATGCTGTAGTAATATAGAGTCATAAGGCATCTGTTAGTAGATGGATCATTAGGTGTGTGCCTGGTAGCTACTGAAAGAAGGGGAAAAAATACTGCCCAATATATTTGTCAGAATTTTAGAAAAAAATTGAACTTGTTCCAGTTTTATTTTTAGACATATGTAGCTCCACAGGAAAATAAAAAGAATTGCAGAAAGTCCTCCTATGAAGTCATCTTATGCTTGAGCCAATTCCAAATAATACCATAAAGTCTGTAGACATATGATACAGTTTTCTGCATGTACAGTCTCTGAATGACTGGTTTATTCTAACCAAGTGATCCCAATATTAAATCATGCCTCACAATGACTAGATTGATATTGATTTTTAGAATTCCTCCATGAAAGGGACAACTTTCATGAATGGCAGTCTTATATCATACAGCTTATGGTGGCCACTTTTAAGACTACCTAGGGAAGCTCAAGCCTAATTTTATCTATATCAGTTTTTGCTTTTCCAGATGTTTATACAGCATTTACTTGGCGTACCAAAGTATTATAAGTAAAGATTTTAAACCTTAGCCATATGAATGCATATAATCACATATTCTTAAGAGTAAAAATAAACATTAAATCATAAGAGATTAATTGAATATGGAATGACACTTTTCAATGTACTGTTATTTTTACAGTCATAGCGGTGTCTGCTATTTTCTAGGAGTATCATTAACTCAGCAAATGTTATCCAGATGCTACAATATAGTATTAATCATTTTCTAGGAGGATGATTCACATTCCATCATGTTGCACAGATGGATGCAATATTTATATTACTGGTTTCATATTTTGTGTGTCAGCAATGTTGTTTCTCTACCAAAATGTATTTGAACAAGAGGAGCCCTGAGGTAGTTTCTCCCAGTTCTTTTGGCTGTCACTGCAGTTTAGTATTAGCTTTCAAGTGGAAAGAAACCTTAAGGATTAAAATTAAAAAAATAATTACATTTCTAGCACTGTCTGATCCACTAAACTCCAGCCTTAGCAGTTTTCATTAGATGTAATTCATAAGCCTCAAGTACAGTACTTTGTACTTTATAGGAAGGTGAGATCTTATATAGAGGCACTTTTAGTCCGTGAACTAAGACAGTCTTACTTTACACATTGCTTGACAATTCAGTGTTCTCCAATCTACAATTCTTTTTTTTTTTTTTTTTTTTCAGCAGAGATTGGCCATATAGTTTAACTCAGTCACTTCCCAAAGGTTGTTAAATTCTATTCAGTTACTTTACGAATGTGCTTCTATCACTTGGGCAATTAAGAGTTCAGGAAAAGGTCCTTTTTTTATTTCATGGCTGTGAGATTGTGAGAGGAAGAACCAGTCCTAAAATTTATGTTTAGCAGACAGCATACGATATAGCATTAGAGATGAAGACGTTAATCCAGAATGGTTTTGAAAATAGATTCTTTAACGTCTAAAAAGCCTATGGTTTAAAAGCTGTTTCAGAACCTGCTAAGTTTCAAATCTAACTGCATAAACTGGCTGCTATTTCGTTAGACCATATACATTAATGAGTACTTTCACCACTAGGAAAAATATGAGGAAACTTTAGCATTGCTAAAACTTCAGTCTTTCTGTGTTCCAGTTCTTGTCTTGCTGATTGTGACCATGAGGCGACGGAAAAAAGAGCCCCTCATTTTTGATGAAGAGAGAGATATCAGAGAGAACATTGTCAGGTATGATGATGAGGGTGGGGGAGAAGAAGACACCGAGGCTTTTGACATGGCTGCCTTGAGAAACCTCAACATCATCCGAGACACCAAGACCAGAAGGGATGTGACACCTGAGATTCAGTTCTTAAGCAGACCAACTTTTAAAAGCATCCCAGATAATGTCATTTTTAGGGAATTTATCTGGGAAAGACTAAAAGAAGCTGATGTGGACCCCTGTGCGCCACCCTACGACTCCCTGCAGACATACGCGTTTGAGGGGAATGGCTCGGTGGCAGAGTCACTCAGTTCTTTAGATTCAATCAGCTCAAACTCTGACCAGAACTATGATTACCTCAGTGACTGGGGCCCTCGCTTTAAAAGGCTTGCAGATATGTATGGGACTGGACCAGACTGCTTATACTCATAGCCTTGGAACCTTTCTCTGAAAATGCACTGAACAGTACTAAAACAGAAAACTCCACCTTACAGACTGAAGAAAGTTGTAAATATTTCTCCATTTTTAACCTTTTAGGTTTTTTTTTTGCCTTGGTGGAACATATCTTCATTAGACTTGTCCTAGGGACTGCACTGACCACACAGAATATGAGCATTTGGAGGCATTTTTGATAAAATGAAATGCTCAACCACCTTCAAATAGATAGCAACCCTCAGATACCTTCAGAGGCAACTCACTTTCAAGAGTATGTTATGCACTGTGACCTCCATGAGCCAATGATACTCTGTAGATGCCTTTGCAGTATTGCTATGTCTAGAACATGGAGTCTCTGGTATGAGATAAGTGTAAAAAGAAACAAATTTCCAAATATATCATTCAATACGACATTACAAAATATAGTATTTACAGATGCAAATTTTTTTAACACATTTTCTTTGCAGTGTTGCATGCAGCAGAAGGACAGACATGAAAACAAACAAAAGCTCAGCAGATCATGTTTTTTTCTTCTCCCTGTTTGTTCTCAGAGCTATTTAAGTAGAAGTCACTGTAATTTTCTGGGTGGTTTTATGAAAAATTACTGTTTGTACTAAGAAATTACACAATTTTTGTAATCAGCTTACTGAAGTAGTATACAGACCACATAAAATGAGAAATATGGAGGGCTATTCTTATGGTTGAAAAGTTTTGTGATGCCCATGTAGGTATGGAAAAGATGTTGCTATCTATTTTCTATTTTTTATTGTCTCTTCTGATTTGTACAGGAGAATTTATCCTTTTTTATTATTATTTGACATAAAGTGTTATATTTATTTTGGAGCTCCAATCTCCACTGAATTCAGGTCCATTTTACTGCCTCATGGTATTAGACTTGTCAGAACATGCTGATTTTTCTCCAGTCTCAGAGAAATGTAGGAAATGAAGCATGGAAATGGAGAAATTACAGTAAAGCAATCTTTCCTGCTGTTCATCTCTCAGAAGGGAGAGCAGCTCCAAGGACATGCAGTTGTTCTTCTGAGCCATTACAAAGTCTGAGACATTTAAATAAAATATTTGTACATTGAATTTTTGGAAAGAAAATTACAGAGGTAGCTGGGAGTGTCTTTAATGCAAGATTTAATTTTCAAGGTTAAACATGCTATATGCTTCAAAGACTGTAAACACCTTGATTTTCTCCTTCCCCTTCTCTTTTGCTGCTGATGAATCACAGTAAAAGACTCTTCAATTTCTTTCTCATGTTAAGTAATGTAATGCTATGAACTCCAGAAATCATCTTTAGATCCTGCTGCACATAAATGTTTTTCCCCAAAGGTGTTAACTCACTGAACATAGTTTCTGCACTGGTTCAGAAGTGCCAAAACAGTAGGACAACTGCTGTTGGTTAAAATACTGTACTATTTTGAAGTAGGATTTATTAGAATAAGACGACTTTTTTATGATTCTGACAATATTTATACTTCATCTTTCATGATTTATTACTAGATAAGGCATATATTCAAGTAAAATAGTGGTTTTAAGCATTATTTCATATTGTTTTGTTTTAGATAATCTGTAGATGAGGTCCTAAGTTAGGCTCTTCTGCAAACTTTTTGCTTGTAACTAACTTGAAATTATTTGACTTGCCTGCAAGGCATACAGAACTGTTTCCAGGACTGTGTTTGTGAATAAAAGGTACTCCATAGAGGATGACGCTCACTCTAAAAGTACTTCTTTCTGAAAAAAGGATCCTTGTACTAAAATCCTAATGTGTGGGTGACACCAGGCTGGGAGATGGGAAATTATCATTAAGGCTTTGTAATATTTTGCAGCCCAGCATTATCAATTAACTATGTGAAAGTGGCCTTCACTCCATCAGAGAAAATAAAATAATTTTAATCATATGTGACATACTTAATTTGAGTTACATTTTGGTAGACAATCATTGTTTCATAATTCAGTAGATTTGCTTCTAGTTGTATTAAATATATATATAAGTATATATATATATGACAGATTTTGTAATGCAACTGAAAGATATTGCCCATGACTTTTAGTCATACGTGTAAGATTTTCAATAACAAATTAAAAAAAAAGAAAATGAACCATGTGTATGCAGTTTAATGAGAACGAGATATGCTGCAGGAGTTAAGCAGGTATTAAATCAGCAAGGTGCTGAGAGAACAGTTTTTTATTAATCTCCTTGTTGTTTGTGGGAAGATAATTCATGCATCTGGATTAAGATGTCAAAAATGCTGATTTTAGCACATAACACTCAAAGGAGATTTAAATGTTGTTTAAACAGCAGAATTCCCTTGCTTTTCCATTTTCTATGTCTGTAAAAAACCAAAAAGTTCCCCCATTATGAAATCTTAGGGTTTTTTTGTTGTTGTGTTTCCTATGGAAAGAAACATGCTTTACTCTAATGCCATAAAACCTCTTCAATATATATGTTTTCTGTTAAACAGTTCTGAAATAACCAAGTAAATTTGTTGTTACATTACATATGCTTACCTATTGATTATATTATTGCAGTAAGAAGGAAAGGTGAAAATCCCTTATGTTTAGTGACAGATGTTACTGTAGTATATACATAGGGTCTGCATAATACACACACTGTATAATGGTCTCCATAAGTTACCATGTTACTGTAAGTATTCACAGTTTACATTCTGATTCAAATTCTTTCTTTGAGTGTTGTTTATATTGCATAGCCTGTTGTCATACAGTATATTCTACTGACTAAATAGTGTAAAATATAAGGTATTTTCCCTGTCCTGGAAATGTTATGAAAATATTTGAGCAAATTAACAGAAAGGTCTTTTTTTAAAAGACTTACTATTTTATTTATTTATTTGACTTTCTGAAGAGCTCCAGTGTCTAACTAGAGGCCACAAGTCCTCCTTAAAAAGTTTGTCAAACATTGCAACCACTCCCATCTTATAGTGAAAGGCCAACATCTCTTTCCTTCCACCATGTGACAGTTGAATAGGCTTATTTTAAATTGAGATTTTCAAACACCTTGAAAAGTGTATGGTTTTAAGAATGCTACTAAAAAAATCCACATAAAGTTAACTCATTTGAAGAAGATTTAAGGCAAGACTCCTTACTCTCCTTTGGCCAGTGTAAAATCTACTGAATTCAACAGAGTTTAACGGTGGACATTCTGACTTACATTTTCTATTCAAAATAATAAACTTAGAGTACTTAACTCTATTAAGTTATATCCCCACTAAGACATGGCACAGGCCTCCCTAAGCCTACTAATTCTGATGTCTGGGTTAATATAATCACTGAAGGACTCATGAGATTTGATGATATGAACTGAAGTCCCTCCTTCTCCCTAAGAATTAAGGGGAAAAAAATCACTTTGTTTTTACTTGTTGTTTCCTTGTTTTGAAAGGGGAATTTCCCTTTAAAGTTAAGGTCTTTTTTTCAGTTATTTTATCCTATTTAGGCTTTAGGTGCTGGTACTCATCATCAACAAAATATTTCCTTTCCTTTTTTATTTTTAGAGATTCTGGATGAAAATATGTTATGAAATATAAAATGCCAGCACCTTATTTTTATGGACAAGTACTCTTGTATGATATAAGGAAAAGAAGTAATCTGTCATTCTGAAAAATAAATAAATATACTATTAAGCATACAATTACATTGACTTTTAAGATCATTAAAGAGTTGAAAGATGAACAAAATTACCTATAGCAATCTAGTATTAAATTCTTGGTTGCAGCCTGTTACGTGGCTGACTTTATTTTTCTGTATGTACATTTTTTCTCTACTTTAGAATCTATACAGAGCAATACTTCTTTGAGACAACATTGTGTTCACCTCATTAGTGAAAGGTAGATAGAGTCAAGTATATTTTTATTGGTCTGTGAATCTAAAAGTGAATTGCAAAAGACAGAAATGTCATTTAATTTACTTGACGGAAACAGCAAAGTCTGCAAGATAACCAGAGGTCTACAAGTTGCAGTCTTAACTATGGCATCACTAAGTTTCCCAGATACGTATGTAAGTTTCCCGGATTTTTCCTGAGATATAGTTACACTCCAGCACCATTTCTTCCACACAAAAAATTCTTCCTCTACTCAGTATCAGTGCAGCTAAAAACACATTGTATTGTTTACTGAAAAGTTTTTAGCGGATATCTTCTTGAAGTTTTGTTCTTTTAACTAGGACAATCACAGTACATACCAGGAATAATCTATATCCTAGATGAAGGGAATGAAAAAAAAAATACAAATATGAATTTTATACTTCGCTTTGTGACTACAGTTTTTCATTTCTCACAAAAGAGAAAAAAAAATGTGGTATATAAAATCTGTGAAACCTTAGACCATACAATTGCAGACAGAAATATATGGTTTGAAAAAATTGTATTTACATAAGAATTATATGACACAAGATTGTCATAGAATCTTTATGTATCTAATAAAACACAATTAAAGCAGAAAACAGCATAGGAATTTCTTGGAAATCAGAAGAAAATCTGATTTGAAGCCACAGTGGTGTATCATATGCATGCTTCTTCTCTTATATGTGACCACATATTTCCTAAAATTATATGTATATTTAAACATTCCACCCACACACTATTTATTTTAAAATACCTTATTTAACCAAATAAAATTAACCTGACTCTCAAAACCTTTATCTATCCTCATTAATTTCTGATGTAGAAAAATATAGTTTAGACCCAGGCAAAACTTTTGAGATTGTCCACACAATAAGAACAAATTGTTTTCGTATTTTGACCCAAAATAGTTTAGAAGATCTTAGAAGTGTTGCAAGGACTGCTATTTCCATGATGTTTTAAAGCCATAGATTGTTTTATAATAAAATTGTATCAGATTGAAATTCCTATTCCTAGAAATGGCTTACATTTTAATGGAGTTTAATATTTAGTTAAGGTTATAAACCTACTGTGCATCAAAATAGCAAGCTGAATGCTAAACCAGGACTAAAAAAAACTGAAGGATTTTATTTTTCCTTCCACTCCCCTCCATCTATGCCAAAGTCAGAATTTCTTTCCATTGTACATCAAAAGAAATCATGTTGAGTCTAAGATGCAGTAGGGAATTGGATCATTGTCTCCTCCTCACAAAGGCTAAAAGACTATTTACTAGATCATTCTATTCAATTATTCCTCTCTGATGATATTTTGACTCCTAGGTCATGCTAACTGAGACCTGTGAAGTTGCTGGTTTTTTCATTTTTTGTTATTGTTAAAACTGGTATTCTTGGTGAAAAGTTTATGTTTGAATAAGTTTACTTTTTTAATTGGATTTTTTGTTTTTCTTTGGTCAAAAACATATCAGCCAGGTATATCATGACTTTTCTTCAGTTCTGACTTCAAGCCCACCTTTTTTTCTCTTCTGTTACTAGCACAAAATAAAGTCCTGAGATGTTCCTTCTCTTTGATGTCGAGAAGCTATGGAGAAAAAGCTAAACATAGCATCAACAGACTGCAGTGAAACTAATCTGTCACTTTCTCTAAACATAAGCTCGCAAACACTGTAGTTAAGCTGCCATTAACACCATTCAAATCATGACATGGGTCTAAGCTTAAAACTTTATGCTGTCATTTTCTGGCACTACTATCAGCAATTTTTACACATTTAGAAAAATCAAATTTTAGAATTGTCAGGGTTTGTTACCTGAAGCTCAGTTTCATCATTATTATTTATATCACAGTCTTGATGCATAGAAAGAGGGAAAAGTTAGAAAAGTAAAACAGCACAAGTACAAAATGTCCCTATGTGTACTAACTTTTAATGCAGTATTTTAGTTATTCCTTTGCCTTAGTACTCCCTACTGCACTGATAGCTTTTCCTCTCATTGGGACTAACTACTCATCAGTTAGGATAAGTGTGATATCCAGACAGACATTCAAGTCACATTAGACTATTGGAGTCTGACAGGAATGGTCAGTCTGAATTTTAATGTCCTTATATTTTCTTAATGATCAAAACATCCTTTATTATTACCACACTGTTGAAATTATATGGAGAAATATTTACTGATGCATCTAAAAAATGCTAGGTGAAATCCTGATCATGTTGAAGTATACTTGCCAGATCTCCATATGGCTTTCAAGACATGTCAAGTTTTACACAGATAGGGAAGTGTGATAAATGACCACTTATAGCACCAAGACAAGAGATTGTTAATTCGAGCTGGATACACTTTCTTTTTACACAATCTCTTCTACTGACTTTCCCTTTCTAGAAGCCACAATCTGCATCTTTTAATGGTAACACAAGTAGCTTAATAGGGTGGTTTTAATGGCATAAACTGCTTATTTAGTATCAGCATAGTACACATAACCTTGCTGTAAAAAAACCAGTACCTTTGCTTACCAAGATGGTTTCTGTGCACTTGCTAAATAAATACAGTGTTACAAAAGGTTTATACTTGAAATGGTGGAATACTGACTGGAGAAAAAATAAGTAGCTGTTTCTCCCTAAAATTAAGAACATGTAGCATTTCTGAGCTATGAAACCAAATTATTATACCTTTTTTCAGATTGTGTGACCAACTGTAGCTTTACTGACTTCCATGACTGTAGATACTATCCAAATGGATCATAATCTTCCTGGTCTGGAGTCTCTTATCTTGCTGTTGCTTAAGATTTTATTAACATAGAAAGGAGATGGAGCAAAAAAAACGGCAGAAGATTAAGAGTACCAAGCTTTTCCTGTTGTTTTTATGGCTTCATACATGAACTAATGATGTGGAAAAAAAAAAAAATTAACAGATGTTACTGGAATACAGTTTTCTCTGAGATAATAATGTTTCCATCCTGCATAATGTCTTCCAACAGTCTACAGTCCTTGGCCTGGTCTCATGTTCTTATTCAAATATAAAGGAAGAATTATAAAGCAGAAAGTTTAAATAACTAGGTGATAAGCTTAATAAGAAATTTGCTATTCCTTAAAAACTTAAGTTTTCTAATTTATTTGCAATGAACATATGAATGGAGTTCTCATAGGACATACAACCTTAATGCAGTTGCTGTTTCTGGCTGGATTTTTGTTCATATGTTTTTTTTCCCTTTCTGTTTCTAGTAGAGTTTGACTGTGACATATAGAAAAGAACTACTGTGATGAAAAACTGCAGTATATTTACCTCCAAGGGCACTCTGAAGATTCATGCAGTGTAAAAAATTAATTTATTTAAAATAAGTTAGTAAAAAGATGAACATTTTGTCTCCCCCTTTCTCTTTTTCTCTCCTCTTCCATCCTCTGTCACCTCAAAGATAATATATTGCACTAAAGCTTTTGCTAATGTATCATTTTGCTGTTTTGGGCACACATTC
Source organism: Pterocles gutturalis (assembly GCF_000699245.1). NCBI lineage: Eukaryota > Metazoa > Chordata > Aves > Pterocliformes > Pteroclidae > Pterocles > Pterocles gutturalis. The sequence continues at coordinate 653 of NW_010105317.1, read as the reverse complement.
ATAACATTTTGTAGTAGTCAAATATAGAAGGTGAATGGAGAACAAGCCTATGTCAAAATCAAAGCTTGGGAGTTAGGAGAAAGATTTAATAGTATCCTACTTTTTTGTATGTCCTTGACAAACTAGCTTTGAGGTAGAAATATGTTTTATCTTTCAGTGTAAATTATTATATGATAACAAAATAAAACTATATAAAAAATTGATACTTAGTAACAGCTGATCATGAGAAATATATTAAAATATTATGTATGACATATTTCTTTATTATGGCTTAGCACAGGTCAATATACTTTAGTGGGACTCAAAGATTAATATAGACCACCTTGGCTCATGCACAAAACACTCTCATGAAGGGATTTTAATTCAAATAGCTACTGTGAAATGTGGGGTTATTTCAACATTCAAAAGCCACCATTCCTCTGAAAATAAAAAGGGGCAATCAACAATCCAGACTTCTTATCTTTCTGGGAACAGGTAGATATATACAGGGAAGACAGGAAGGGGAAGTTTTTAGAATTTAACACCTGTAGTGAATATGTATGTAAATCTAATTGACTACAACTGAAAGCAAGATAGAGACATCTTTCAATGGCATTTATTATGGCAGTCAATTATTGTTATCTGCATAAATCATAGAATCATAGAATCATAGA
>NW_010105316.1:5678-6509 GCF_000699245.1 Pterocles gutturalis | reverse complement strand
CTGTCCCTGGCACCGTCCACGGGGTCAAAGCTTTTGTTGAGTTGGAAAACAAGCAAATGTGTTCCCACCCCTCCCGTGGGGCAGCGGGAGGGAAGGACCCCGCTGGGATCGAGGACATCTTCGGGGCCGAGTCCCCTTTAAATACCTGGGGGGGGTCTCCTAGAGATTGCACCAGCAGCGATGGTGTTTGCTCGTGTTTTCCTGTTAAACACACCTGAATGGAGACATTTACTTAGGATTTCACATTATTAACAGCCACAGCAGGAAAAGGTCGGGGGAAAGAAAAAGCTGATGTTATTTCCCAGAGGAAACGCTCAGGGAGAGGATGCTGCCGGCGTTTCCTCCAGCAGCTCCATAGCAAAGGGGAATTTTCCCCTTTAAAACACCCAGAGACAGAAATATCCAAAAAAACTTGCTGCAGGGAAACCCCCCAGGGTGAGCGGGATGCGGCTGTGAGGCCGGGATGCCCCCGAATCGCTGGGTACCGCTGGCAGCCGGATCCGTGCGTAACCATCTATCAGCGGCAGTTACGTGCGAGGATTAATGAAATTTTACACCCAGAGCTTAGCGCAGGGCTGGGTGCGATCATGTATTATTCATACGTTCAATAACACGGCTGATTTATTAATGAAAAGGTCAGACTCCCGGGAAGTGAAGGCTTCTTGGAAAATTGCTTTGAGCCGGGATGTTCTGGAGGAGCTGTTGGAGCGGAGCCGATGCAGGGCTGCACCCACTGCCGGCCGGGACAGGGGACGGCACGGCCAGAGCTGCCCTGTTCCTTACAGCCCGTTAATCCCTGCGCTGCTTCGGAGATGCACGTTCCCGCTCCGG